>NW_024033162.1:0-8398 GCF_002237135.1 Teleopsis dalmanni
AAACTGACAGGCTTACCAATACCGCGTTATTGAATCTCAGAATGGTTGCAAGCTCCTCGGGGAGGTACGCAGATCTGATAAAGTTATAAACAATAATCCAGACAAGGATTATTGTTAATAGAAAGTAAAAGTGCTCAAGTGCACTGACTCAATTAACCTCAACATAATAATAATATAAATATGATATATATTTTGTTTTTGATATTTCTTTTAAGAGGCTACTGATAGAAGAAAAAAAATAAAAAAAAACTTTGACAGTCTCTTCATGAATTATCAGCTATCGTTTGGTTGTTAGTGAATAAATGATTCAATCAACAAATTAATTTCTGTCAGTTTTGACGATCTTACAGTTTTTTGATCATGGATAATATAACCTGCTAAATAGAGTTAACTCTTGAATTAACGAGTGTTAATCCTTATCATCAGTCTTAGTACTATCATCGCTTTTAAATTGATATATTCTATATTTGCATTCGTGCTTTAAATTTGAAAACATACAATTTCATGGGAGCTCTTTTACAACTCATTCCTTAAACGTTCTTTTAGTAAGTTCAAGTCATTTACATTACATTATGGCTTTTGATGCTTTCTGCTTACAGCAAAAGAAAAATAAAACATATTGATTCAATTAAATGTTATGACGTGAAACATTCTATGTCTAATGATATACTATATGATACTAATAATAGTATACATATGATACATATACATATTAATATATATTATGCTACTTCTAATAGCTATGTCTATACTATATCTATATGATATAATTTATCATTATCTCTTTTCTTTGAATAAACTTACTATTATAATTGTTGCATTTACATTTACATTTACATTTTGCTTATTTTATTTTCATAGTCAAAAATAAGCAATTGAAAATAGTCAAGCAATTTCAAACCCTGGATAAGTCATGTCATTTTTATTTATCTCTTTTCTTTATATAATTTTGGTCCTGAAAAGGACCGATTTTTGTATATTTATAAAATTATATTGCTTCCAATCTTAAGCACGTTCTCCACGAATACGTCTAGCCAATTGAATATCTTTTGGCATAATTGTAACGCGTTTGGCATGAATTGCGCATAAGTTAGTATCTTCAAAAAGACCCACTAAGTATGCTTCGCTAGCTTCTTGAAGAGCCATTACAGCAGAACTCTGGAAACGTAAATCAGTTTTGAAATCTTGTGCAATTTCACGGACCAAACGCTGGAATGGCAATTTGCGAATCAAGAGTTCAGTACTCTTTTGGTAGCGACGAATTTCACGTAAAGCTACAGTTCCTGGACGATAACGATGTGGTTTTTTCACACCTCCAGTAGCTGGTGCACTTTTACGTGCGGCTTTGGTAGCCAATTGTTTTCGTGGTGCCTTACCACCAGTCGATTTACGAGCAGTTTGCTTTGTACGAGCCATAATTTATGAGATATGTTACAATATGGTATTTTAAAAAATAGCGCAATTGAATAGCTCAATTTTCTCATCATACCTGGATGTTCTGTTTCAACTATTCACATGTTTTAACATTCATTGTTTCTCATATTGCTTATTCTTTTTGTTTTGTTTTCTTATGTTTTGTTTTGCTTTACCCAATATTTTTCATATCTTTCGTAGTGCTTATATTTTCTATAAATAGTCGTCAATCATCTGTCGTCACTTCATTTATTGTTTGAATTTGAATTCGAACGGTTCTACCATATCTATAAAAATTTAAATACAAAATGACTGGTCGTGGTAAAGGTGGCAAAGGATTAGGAAAAGGTGGTGCTAAGCGTCACCGCAAAGTTCTTCGTGATAACATCCAAGGTATTACGAAACCAGCTATCAGACGTTTAGCTCGCCGAGGCGGAGTTAAGCGTATTTCTGGTTTGATTTATGAAGAAACTCGTGGAGTATTGAAAGTATTTTTGGAAAATGTGATCCGTGATGCTGTTACATATACAGAACATGCCAAAAGGAAGACTGTTACAGCCATGGATGTCGTATATGCTTTAAAGAGACAAGGCCGTACCTTATACGGTTTTGGAGGTTAAGCAAATAATCAATTATTGATTTAATAATGCAATAATATATTGCCCAATGGTCCTTTTCAGGACCCAAATAATCTTACACTTAAAGAGATAAATTTACATATATATGTGTTGGTATTTTTCTAAAATTATAAAAAAATAAAATTTATTATTAGCCTGATCGGTTGATGTCTGTCGAGTATAATTTATAATTAAAATGATCAGTTTAACAATGTACAAAATATTTATTATTATAATTCTCAATTTCTTTGTTACATTAGCAGTATATATGTGGACTAGCTTCTTACAGGCTTAATTATAATTCTCATTCAATTTTTTTATAGAATAAGATAAATAGAACTGACGTATATGAGTAATTTGCGGACTGTTAGATATTGCAGTTTGAAGTTTCCGCACAATGGTGCAAAAATTTTCTCCATTCATTCCTAAGAGGTGGTTTTAGTGAATTCAAATCTCACACTGAATCTGAATCTTAATCTTAATCCAAATCCAAATCCAAGTGTTCAACAAGCAAACTGCTTCCGGGGAAAATGAAAGTGAAAAAAATTCGTATATGAATTAAGTGAATTATGACAATATTATATAAAGAAAAGAAATAAAAGAACTTGTTATTGAAATAAATTAGAATATTTTAAAGTTATCTTTAAGTAATTTGCAGCGTCTTGCAAGTGAGTACCGAGTGTGGTGTGTTAGTTATAAATTAACAAGTGTAATTAGAAGCATTATATAATAATAAATAAAATTAGCATAAACCACTATTTTTATTTATTTAAAATAGAATTTAAAAATGAAATTAAGTGAATAAAATATATACAAGTGAGTATTTCATCAAATAAATGACATATTTTGATATATAATATTTTATGGTCATTACTATAATAAATAAATAATTGGATATTAAATATAATAGAATAAGATAAATATTTATTAACTTAAGAATGATGTGAAGTATTGCACATAATGTCTAAATAAGAGAATATAATTTTTTTAAATGCATAAAGAATTTTTGTTTGCTTATTAGAGATTAAATTTATAGCGCATTACAGAATAAAAGAATTTCTTCATATTATTCATGAGGTATTATTAAAAGAAATGATCGTGCACTGTGACCTACAAGGTATATTGTGCCCATTACTCGGGTTAGAGTGTTTCTCCAAGTCCGTTTTCTTTAATAAAAGACAATATAAAGTCCATCTTTCCTAGTCTTGAATATTTATGATCCATGAAATACCCTCCTAGGTGTTTATTCCGTTTGTGCATCAGTGGGCACTACCCAAGCACATAGTATGCAGTTTCTCTCTTCTCTACAGTATCTGCAGTCTGAGTTGGATTGAATTCCTAACTTCGATAGGTGATTATTCAATCTTTAGTGACCGATCATTAATAAACGCAATAGGTATACCATATACTAAAACATTTTATAAAATAAATAAATAAATAAATAAATAATGAATCTTCTTATCTTCTTTTTACACATATTTTGTAGCCCTAAAAAGGGCTGTTTTGATGAATTTAAAGTTTGATTTTTAAAATTATTTTTTTGCAGCAGTTTTCTTGACTGATGTTTTTTTAACGGCAGTTTTTTTAGGTTTTGCGGCCGTTTTAGCTTTTGTAGAAGTAGACTTTGGTTTAGCTGGCTTAGCCTTAACAGATCCAATCTTTTTAACACTTTTAACTTTAGCTTTCTCAGTTTTTTTCTTTTCAACACTCTTCTTAGCTGCCGCAGATTTTTTAGGTTTTTTCTCTCCAGATACCTTTGCCTTTGACTTTTTAGTACCTGCAGATGATGCAGTAACCTTCTTCTTCGTAACACCTGATGGCACCTTCTTTTTCTTACCCTCGACAGACGATTTAGGAGACTTAGCAGCAGCAGCTGATAATTTAAATGAACCAGATGCACCTTTTCCTTTTGTTTGTATCAATTTGCCATTAGCTACAGCAGTTTTCAAATATTTTTTAATAAATGGAGCCAATTTCTGGGCATCACATTTATATGTGGCACTTATATACTTTTTAATTGCCAACAATGAAGATCCGCTGCGTTCCTTCAAGTTCTTGATAGATGCATCAACCATTTGTTGTGTTGATGGATGAGATGGAGCTGCAGAAGGTTTTTTTACTTTTGTTGCCTTTTTAACAGCAACTTTCTTTTCAGGAACGGCAGTTATCTCCTTTGGAGAATCTGTATTTGCAACGGCAACAGCTTCAGACATATTTGCTTTTTAATATTCCGTAATATTCTTACTTATGAATATTTTTTCGCATTTTTATGGTAGCTTAGCTCACTTTGTACGAAGCGCCGAGAAGAGCGCATTTATAAAAATTTTTCATTAATACATATTTCTACTGAGTTTGAAAAAATTTTTCAACATTTATTATTAATTTTAAATAGACCAAGTAAATTAAACACAATTATTTAAATCAAATTAAGTAAAGAAGATATTGAATATTTTATTACATTCATTTTTATACTAATTATAATTATATAAAATATATAAAAATTGGTTTAAACTTTAAATTTTGTAAATCTATAGTTGAACTTGTTAATAAATTAGAATATTTTAAAGTTATCTTTTGTATAATTTATATATTAAATTATTTATTAAATAGTTTATTCAATTCTCTGTTAAATTATATATATGGTTTTATATATTTCATATATTTATAAATGCAAATTTAATAAAACACGAGATGCATAAAAACGTCAGTTTTAACATTTTGAATGCTTATGTTTTATCCTATTTTGAAATATTAACTCAATTTATATAAAAGTTTAAAATTTCAAAGCACTAATAGAAATAATTATAAATAAATATATTGTATTTTAATTAGAATATAAGATTATCACTTTTAATTATATCAAATAGTGTCTATTTGAGATTAGATATCCATCCATAATGTTAACATGTTACATTGAATTCGTTTACTTTAAGATATGTTTTAAGATTTTCTATACGTATTATTTTTAAAATTTTATTACAAGTTTTAAATAATTTTTAATCATGTGAAAAATTATTATATATAAACGTTATTAATAACATATCAGCAATTAAATTTATAGTTTTCAATATCATTCGAATAACAACTGTACGTATCCTACTTAATAGAATTCATAAAAAAAAATTATATCTACATACATGATTAAAAATATATAAGAATGAAATCATTTTACTTTTTCTTTTATAATTATAATTTAATTATTTAACTTTGACTATTATAAGTATTTTATTAAATATGTATATTTAAAAAAAATGTTCTTTTTATTACTTTATAATTAAAATAAAATTAAAATTAAATGTGCGTATTCTAACATTTTTATAAGGAGTGATATACGACATAAAATGTTAAAATTTAAGATGAATTTTTTTATAAACTAACATGGATATGGATAACATTTAAATAGATACTGAAGTATATATATAAACTTGCGGCTGCAATCTTCCATAGTCATTCCTAAGAGCTAGTTTTAGTAGGTTCAAGACTCACACAGTGGCTTTGGATGTTTTCCATCTACTGCCATAAATCTTTTATAAAATATAGAATATTTTATAAAACTAATTCAGATACAAATTTTAAAAACTCTACCTTTAAATAATTTATCTATAATAATAAATATTACAATACCAAAATATTGAAATAGTAACTATGATAATAATAGTAAACATTTAGGCCGTGTGCGAGTTCGAGTATATTTAGGGGAAATAGTCAATTATGTCGGTATGGCAGCGATTGTTGGTACATACCAGAATTTCTAATGAGATAAATTAGGTGTTACCATTTTGAAAATTTTATAAGATGTTTAGTAAATAAATAAATAAATTTTAAAACTTTTAAAAGAAAAATAATTATTTTTTATATGTTTCCTTCTTTATATTATGAATATTAATGTTTTTTAATAATTGTATCACATTTATTTAATAATAAATACAAATATTTGGCACAAAATTATTAGGTTCTTGATTTCAAAAAGGTAATTATGAAACTTTATGCTATTGGCCTGGCAACGTTATTTGTTTTGTACATTTTTATTAGTAACAAATATAATATTAATATTATTGTAACTTAGATTATACTACCTGCGAAGATTTATGTATCTATTTATTGATACGCGAATCTATGATAAATATTAAAAGATTCTTAATAATATATAGGGTTAGGCGATTGAAGTGTTACAAATTACACAGCGATATGTTTGTCAAACTGATATTGCCAACTACGTCAAATTCATATGAATGACAGCTATTTATATTGTTTACAAGTTACCACAAGCATTTGCGTCTAAGTTTTATAGAACTAATATTATTCGAAATGGAATTAAAAAATAAGTGTGATTGCATTATATTTGGTTGGAAAATTACAACTAGCTATTGTGCTTGAGCTCAAATATCTCAATGTGAATAAAATGTTTGTGTATCGTACCTTAAATCGTTATAATAGCTCAGGCAGAGTCACCAAATGCTATAGTGGTGGACAAAAAAAAAAACAGCAACATTGCCTAAAATGGTTCGGAAAGTGAAGGCTCGACTTAAACGAAATCCACGTCGTAGTACTAATCAAATGGCCAAAGAACCGATAATATCTGAACGAAGCATCTGACGCATTTTCCAAAATAAGCTCAAGGTAAAGCTTTAAAAGTTCCAAGGCACAAGATCTTGCACCAAAGCAACAAAAAGTTAAACTCGAATGAGCAAAGGAGTTGTTACGCTGGGCCAATTTGGAGAGCAAGTTGAGAACTAAAAAATAAGCCAGTTTCGATACGCTGAAGAAAGCTTTTATTCAGGAATAGGCCAAAATACTGGAAGATCACAGCCATAGTCAAGACAAAAGGTGGCCACATCAAGCTAGAGTGAATGGATTGTGAAATTTTAATTATTTTCACAAATTTTTGTAATTTGAATCAATAAAAAAATAATGTGATCGCTTGAATAGGTAACACTTCAATTATCTAACCCTGAATAATAAACTTGCATTCTTAAAAAATAGTGGCACAGCGAACCTGATTTCTAGGAAGTCAATTGGAACGCATACACACTCGTATGTATAAAAACTGGTTAATACCTGCTGCCCAAAAACAAAAAAAAAAATTATTACTATGTAGCAAAACGCAGTGTTAAGTTATACACTAACAATGCTATGTATTTTATCTGTTATGTAGGCTGATTTACAATTTTCGAAGATTTCGATTTCATGAAGGTCTTCCAGGAATGTAACGGAACAGAAGGGCGAGGCAAGAAATGATTGATTGTTAAGTGTTTTAAAGTATGGCTTGTGTAAGTTAGTAGGGTAGGTATGATAGTATGTACAATATTTATATCAATTGATTTAATGAAATACATTTTCTTTAATAAAATAAATTTTGTCGTCCTGAAAAGGACGGATTAATTGATAGTTAATTCTCCACGTATATGTATTCGTATTTTAATAAATAAAATAAAATAATTTAAGCCTTCTTTTCTGTTTTCTTTGGCAAAAGTACAGCCTGAATGTTTGGTAGTACACCACCTTGTGCAATTGTAACACCAGACAATAATTTGTTCAATTCTTCATCATTACGTATGGCCAACTGTAAATGACGAGGAATGATTCTTGTCTTCTTATTATCGCGTGCTGCATTGCCAGCCAATTCAAGAACTTCAGCAGCCAAATATTCCATAACGGCAGCTAAGTAGACTGGAGCACCTGCACCAACGCGTTCAGCATAATTGCCTTTACGCAATAATCGATGAATACGACCAACTGGAAATTGTAATCCAGCACGATTTGATCGTGACTTTGCCTTGCCTTTAACTTTACCACCTTTACCACGACCAGACATAGTTGAGTTGAGTTTCTAGTAGTTGAGATTTATAAAAATTGGATCTATTTTTTTTTAATGTTGTTGAAAATTGAGTTCGAGTCGGTAAAAGTTAATACCTTGACTCAATTATAGTGGTAGACATTTCTAGATTATGTCCACTGGGTAAATGACGAGTGCTCAATTAATTTTATTGTTTAGTTTAGTTAATAATGGTACGGATGTCCGCGTATCTTCCTGTAGTGTGAATAGGTTGTTGGTGTAGATTTTGCAATAAAGTGTTGTCATGTGCATCTATTGATTTGAATAATTTGAGAGCCCTGTCTTTAATGTATAGTTTGATAGGTGTGATTTTTAGATCCCTTTGAATATCGACATTTCTTATGTACCAGGGAATGTTAAATATTTTTTTAATGGCTATATTTTGACATGTTTGAAGTTTGTTGAAGTTAGTTTTTGAAGTTTTGGAGAAAGCAATGAAGCCATATGATAGCGCCGGACGCATTATCTGGGTATAAAGCAACTTTTTATTTTTGATACTTAGAGCCTTGTTTTTGTAGAGCGGTCGTAAATG
>NW_024033163.1:0-8396 GCF_002237135.1 Teleopsis dalmanni
AATACAATAAATACATAAAATAAGTTGGTTCTATAATTGAGAAATTAGTTTAACTATATACGTAAGTATGTTAAACGGACAGATCAATATAGCTAAATTGTATTGTCAAAATCATCAAATATTTTTTTTTAATATTATCATTTATGGCTAGGTGTAGGTGGGTAAAGTGTATATTTCAGTTTTAATATTAATCGAAATACAATTTACAGAAAACTTAAAAAGACTTTTGTCAAAAAACAGTCAATGTCTCCAAAATTGTTGATCGATAAATGGTTGAGTCAAACATAAATTTTATTAAACACCTTGTATTATTTTTAACCTGCTTGTTTATTCTATTATATTCTTAGCCTGGAAATTATTATTTAAAATTACTTTTTTTTGAAAAAATGTTGGTTGTATCTTCAGTAAATATCGTTTAGTGCATAATTTTTGAAAGAAATTTTTTTATTTCTGCAAATGATTTCTTATTTCTCGAGTGCCCTTTTAATAAATTGGTCCAAAAATGCACAAAAATATTTATTACTACTCAAACGTTCTAGAAATTTAGTAGTGTCCTATATCAGAAAATTAGTGTATATTAAATATTTGGTTTATTTTTTAAGTTAAGAAAAATTTAATACCTATTATATTTTTGTGAAAACCATCACGTTTATAAAAGTTCTAAAATAACTAATTCCATTAATTTCAATTAAAATTGCAATTTCCTATTAGAAAATTATCTACAATTTTCAAACGTTAATAATTATTTTAATGAATTCAATAGATTTTCTTATCTTTTTGCTATCTAATTTAAATTGTCTTCAATTTCATCAAAGTCAAGTGTTTCATTTAATGAAACGTTTAATATTTTTTTATATAATTTTCCATTTTCTTTTGCCTACTTTCATTAATTAAACTTATTTTCATTAGTTTTCCAACAAATGCAATTTCCTTCGATTAATCTATTTTAATTACATGCATTTCCGTCCGTCATTAGGGACTGATTGCTGTACCTGGAGTTATTTTTTGCTCTTGACGCCATGCTTTTAACCTACTGGTAGCATTTAGTCCATTTGTCAACGTTTTTTGCTACGAGTATTTCACTTTTGCCACTCGATTCTAATGAAAACTTTAGAAGACGTTGTGTTGATGTGCGCAATGTGACAAATTAAAAACTGAATTCAACTGAATTTCGATCGAACTGGGAAAAGTGAATGAATGAAGTATTTTGTATATAAAAATTTGTGCCAGTTACAGTTATAGTGGCAGTGATTCTTATCGCCTTATCGTTTCTCATCCATTTGCACTTAAGTTTAGAAATCCATTGCACAAATCTGTGTATAGTATAGTTGTTGCGCCTTTCATTTTGCTCGATTTCACGGTACGTGCTACGTTCTGTTATGTTGTGCAATTTGCAGCTGTTGACATGCGAACAAACAAGGCACCGATGTAAAAGTGTCAAGATTGGGACACGCTGATAAGGGTTGATGGAATGAAATGTTTACAATGCAGCACATTTGAAAATGCTTCCAGATCACACGTGTACACCTGCCATCCTTTCTACATTGCTAAATACGTTCAATTGGCAGGTGTTATCTGCATTACACATATATGTGACGAAGACATATCTATAGGTGTGCTTATGTTGGATTATATTTGACCTGATATGGCATCAACCCATTTAAATGGATGATTGATTTGATTTTAGTATTACATACGCTGGGGATATGTGCACTCAAACAACTGAAGCATGTCTATGTGATTACACAGGTAAACATTGATTGCTGCCAACATTTTTGGAAGTTTTCGTTTAAATACTACAAAACTGCATACATTTTAATATCAATGATAGTTTTTTTGATCTCAGTTTTCTCTTCAACATGTAAGTGGAGCAATTATTTTTTAAGTGGTATTTCAAGTACATAACAGGATTTGTTGTGTTATTGTTTTTGAATTGAAAAATTAAGGACATGAGCATATTTTCGTATAAAAATTTTTCAAATGACTAAGTTTTATAGATAAATTAATAGTAATAAATACTAGATATTGTATATACATACTAGTATGCTTCTTATGAGTGAATTTTAAAACTAAAATAATAGAAACAATAAACTATTGAAATAAATATTTTTTGTCCTTAATTTTAGAATTATTTGGTATTATTACCAATAATTATTGTTATAATGATGATATTTTTGTATTAGTGTTGCTGAAAAAGCTACGCTTTCTTTATAATGGCAAAAAAGCTATACTTAAAATTTAGAGGGATTTCGAATAGCAGAGAAAGAAAGGACAAATACAAAAACTTTATTTTTATTCAAATTTGAATATTGCCAAGTACTCATCATCAGTGGTTTTAGAAGTTTTTGGATAAGTTTATAGTCCGTATATAATTTGTTTAGACTGCAAGTGCCAGGCTTAGAACTAATGATTATAAATTTCTGTAGTTTTCAATAACCACGAGGATTTTTTTTTCAAGTATATACAAAAATAATAGAACGATTTTGTATAGAATATTAAAATGCATAATACCATAAAAATTGTTCTTTATTTTATATGATTCTAAATATTCAAGAAAATTCGGTAAAGTCCCTTGCTCTGTAACAAAATCTTTATAAAGTATTAAAAAATCTTTATGAGTCATTAATTTATTGACTAATATATAAATTTTTCAATACAAATGGGATATTGTACTTGACTGAAAAAAAAAACGAATAAATTGGACTGAAGAATAAAGAAGTAAGAATGGACATACACATGAATGCACAGGTTACTCAAATAAATACTATATATTGCTCAGGTATCATAGCGGCCATTTGTTCTGATTTTCAATAAAGTTTAAATTTGTGTTCAGTATTATTTAGCAATTCTCCACGAAAAGAAACACAGTTACTCAGTGCATAGAAATTCTTAAAATTTATTCCAAAAATATTGAATCTATTTGGGTTATGTTTCAGGCATTATGTAAAATTTATGGTAAGTGTAATTGAAATGTAGAGTTTTTTATACGTAATGTAATTAAAGAAATTCGGGTGAAAAGTCGATCCTATGAAAATCGATAGGAACACATTACTCAGTGCATAGAAATTCTTAAATTATCTAAAATATTGAATCTATTTGGGTTATGTTTCAGGCATTATGTAAAATTTATGGTAAGTGTAATTGAAATGTAGAGTTTTTTATACGTAATGTAATTAAAGAAATTAGGGTGAAAAAGACGACCCTATGAAAATCGATAACTAACAATTAGATTATGGTTGTCTCAACGATCATTTATTGCGTTGAAGTTTTGTATATTGGGCTTTACATGAATTTACAGCTGATACATTATATTATAGAAAAATCATCTTCAATGAATTCGTATATAAGTAAAATGAATGAAGAAATCCATACTACTTTCAAAACATTTCTACATGCATAAATACTTTAGCTTTGGCGTGCTTTATTGTTTGAAGACGTTTGTTTAAAATCGTTTGTTTTAAAATAGAAAATTAATGCTAATGGAGAATACTGCAGTATTAGTGATTTGATGTATCCTGAATAAGAGGATTTAAGCATTGATAATTGTGATGTAAACAAAGCAATGGGATATGTTACATCCCATTACATATACAAATCATTGAGAAAAACTTTGATGTGAACTGGTTATCAATAATATGCGTTATAACACTATTTCAGTTTTCTTTGCCAATATGTTAAATTATTTCCTTATTATAATAAGCTAACAACTTTTGAGACTTTGAGAATTTTCTATCTGGCACTGATCGCTTTATTGCAATCAAACAAATTTCCTATGATCTGTGAGTAACATAGGTAATATAAAAAAATTGATGCTTTTTTGTCGAAAAAACAGTAGGTATGCAGCTTATTCGTTCGATCATAGAAAGCAGTCCAGAATTACTTCGGAAAGAGAATTATATCGCAGGTTGATTGCAAGATATCGATGTGTGATGGATGGAAACTTGTTTTTTAAAGAAATGAACCAGAATAACAAGTATTTAAATAAAAAAAAACACAAGAAAACTGTTAGTAAAAATCATAAGATAAATAAAATTACACGGAGTTTTAAAAAAATATTTAATTTTAAAGTTTTATAATATTCGGATCCATTTAAATAAACAAAAAAATATGTTAAATGCTTCTTTAAAAGGTCATTCATGTACTAAAGAGTACTATGTACTTGTTTGTTTGTTTGCTATTTTTGGGATATATAAAGACAGTTTTAATAAAGATTTATTGTTTGATATTGGGCATTAAAATATTATTTAGAATTCAAATTAATATCATTTTAGTGTGAAATCAACACTTAAGCGTACATTGCAATATAAAAAGGTATTTGACTTTGGTTTTTGTCAACAACATATTTTTTTGAAATATATCTCGGTTTATTTCAAAAATTCCTGTCTCATTATTTTTTTTTATTTCTTGTATTAAAATTATATTTTCAAGACAAAGTATTTTCATATGAAATACATAGTGTAATAAAATTGTGTTTTTATCCAATGTTGAGTGGTTTTCGAACCATTATTCTTAAATACCTGTCTATATCATAATAAAAATACTCCCAAAAATCATTCTTCTTATCTGATTTGATAATGGTTCATTTTTTTAATATACATGCATCCATTATTATTTATTTGAATGGAGTTCTACTGATTCATAGAAAATTTTCGGATTCAATTTTTCAATGTATTCATATAATTGCTTTACAATAAAAATTTAATATCCAGCAGATTTTCAATTCCCATCAGGTAGTCTGCTATAATTATTTTTGCATTATATTCCAAAATCCTTAAATTGCTATCGCCAATCAATAAATATAACACCAAATAATTTATGCGATGAAGATTACAGCTAACGACGTAGCTAACTTCATACCCAGCCCCAGCATTTCATCCCAGCTGGCGATTATTTAAATGTATTGAAAATATACACTTTTACAGCCGATGAATTTATATTCATATTCATACACATATCTTTTCATATATATAAATATATATATATATACATATATATGTGTACAAGAATATATAAATATAATTTCAATCTATTACTTTGCATGGTGTTACTGTATTCAATACGAATACAATTGGTCCAGTTCGCTGATAATCATTTTATATTACTGCATATGAATCATTTCCGATTATGTGCGTAATGGCTTTAGTGCGAGGACGTTGATTACCGTTACATATTATCAAAATAGCAGAGGAAATTTATAGCAGCTCACATATTTGTATCTGCAGTGAATAGTATATATAAAAAAGTCTATATTTGTTCTGTTTGCATTGGAAGTTTTTATTTTTCTGAAATTGCAATGCTTTTAATGATTCTTAACCAATCAAAAGCTAATCAAGATATCAATTTCATTCTATAAATTACTATTGTTTTTGGTATTTGATATCGACATTAAATGGATTAAAATCAAATAAATATAATTTTATTTAATTCTATGTGATTTACCACTAAAATAGAATTTTAAGAAAGTTTTGCTGATTTTCCATTTACTTGTTAAATATTTTGCGTATATTTTTTTATTTTAAAGAGAATTAATCGCTATGAAAATTTCCGTTTTAATTTAATCTTAAAATAAAATAAATAAATAAAAGTTATTCATTTCAATATATAAACAGAAAAAGTTTGGTATATCAGTGTAGTTCTGAAGAAACTTTCATGGTTCTTTTAAAAAGTTAGAAATACTGACTGACTGCAGAGAAAATATTTAGACGAAATAGAAATCTAATGTAGTATAGTTTTTTTTTTGATAAAACATGAGTTTTCGAATAAGTATTACAACAGTTAGAAAGATATTTTTTATTCTATAATTATTTTAATAGCCGCCAGAAACCAATTTTCCTGTTCTTTTTCTATCATTTGATACCGAATCAAAAGGCGAGTTTAATTGACATCGGTTTTAAGACTTCAATGTTGACTTCTCTGCATAAATCAATCATTTCAAAAACTACAGCAGTCTAGAAGCTTCGGATCATACGATTTTAATGGGCAGTCAAGGAGATTGTTTCTTTAAAAAGTTGATGGTTGCACTTAAAGTGTAATTCGCGGCAGCATCTTGATAAAACCAAAGTCCATTCAGTACATATTTGTTTGACTCCATCATTAAAATGAAGTATAAAGCAGTGACGTTACTATCTTCTAAATAGAAAGAAAAAATGCTTTTTTCAAAGAGTATCAGTAACAGGTAACCACTGTTTTTTCTTTTGTACTAAATGTGGCAATTACGCAAGTAATCAAAGCTACTGAAGTCAAAGAGAGTTTTATTATTAAAAAGCATTATTATATTTTTCATAACGTCATGATATTAATAATAAAAATGTCTTTTTTAAAAAAAACTAAACCTATATAAAATAATATTAATTTAAATTTTTTTAAATAAAAATATAGAAATATATTTCAAATGAGACTGATTTGTTTAATTAATGATATTTGCTATCTGGCTTGCAACATTTCTTTGTTATTCGGTAATATTCCATAAATATAAATAAATATTTAATACATATTATATTTAAATGAGAGAAATGTCAATTTAACATAAATTTTTTTATATTATTACAATTTAGAAAGATTTCAACGTCATTTATTTAAGCAAAATAAAAATTAGAATTTAAAATTATTCTTACTACGAAGATTCATCTGAAATGAAGTTTTTATATTAATTTTATTTTTAATGCGTCTACAAACAGAATAGTATTGAAATTTAACAATTAAAAATACATATATAATTACTTAATTCAATTATTCTAAAACTGATTTCGTTCTGATATAAACACAGCAAGTGAATTTGTTAATTAAAACTTCAGAAGAATGTACGAACATAAAAGTCAAGTACGGTTTTGGGTCAATTGGCTAAGGAGCGCTGACTCTGAGTTTCAGATTTGGCAGGACACGAGTTTGATTTCTGGTACTTGCAGTCTCAAAAAATTATTTACGAATAATTAAATATGTACAAGAATTATATCCAAGACCACTTATGATGGATATTTGGCAAACAGGTGCATGGTCAGTCAAAAATTCAATTAATTAGAATAATATTAAAAACAATTTTTGTTGTTATAGTTCACTACTTTTCGAAAAGCTTTTTAATTTTTAATATTATTTTTATATTTTAGCCTTTTAAATTCAACACAAAAATTTTGATATTTATTCAACACAATTTTAGTTAATAATATTTAAATTAAGAAATATATCTACTTTTTAGCCAATATATATTAAATACTTTTGTGTTCATAAAATTTTTTTTAATTACAATCGTAATTAAGTTTGTTTTTTTTTGATATCATCTGGTTTCGTATTATTTTTTTTATAAATTAAAATTTTTTCAGCTATCAGACAAACCACAATAAAAAGCTGTTATTTAGAAAATTGAAGCAAATATTTCGTTCTTTATTTTAAAACTTAGGGTTTATGAATTTAAAATTAAAACAATATATACGTAAAGTAACATATATATAAAATGTTAACACTATTGAACACAAAAATATTAAATAAACAATAATTATTTTTATTTGTAACATCACATATATTGAGTGATCAGACAATAATTCAATCGTAACGGCAATATATATCTCAACAAGTACTTAATTCATGAAATTGACATGAATTAAATTGAAATAAATACTTTTTATGATTGTGTTATTTATAATTTGTGACTTGTTGAAACATAAAAATTTGCACAAGGGACGATATGCAGAAGCTAAAGAGAGTAAGACGAAAAAAGTAACCTCTACCCACTTTTTTTGAAAATACTCAGACCTAAGAGGATTGAGACCTTCCACTGTGGAGGTCTATGACCTAAAGAGCTTGATGGACGTACCATCTTTAAAAAATCGTTTCTTCATCACTCATACAAAATGGCTTTTAAACTTAGAGCAGCTGTGTGGTAACAAAATGACACTTAAGCGTTGATTAGAGAGTAGAGAAGGCGTTGCTGCCAGTGAAACCATCAAACCAATTACCCATAAGTAAATGAGCCTATTTTATGGAAAAGAGATTTTCAATACTTGACTTAATTACTATAGTACATAATGTTGTGGATTTTTAGCCGCTATATATTATATGGAAAAAATTTGGTTAAAATATTGCACTCAATAAAATTAATTATGCCATTAAGTGATAATTACTACTTCAAATTAGAATAGTAATTAAATGGAGTTTATTTAATTATAATCCATTGATTTGCTGAAATAATTAGTTTTTGACGTAGTTGGTGCATTAAAAATACTAAATTGCAACAAAGTTTTAACGAAAATTGATTTATTAAAAAACGCTAACAAAATTCACGTTAGTTATTATCTACATTATAATAACTTTATAAAAGGAGTTAGTAATTTGAAAATGATGTGTAGCAATTGGATTTCAAATTGTATAATTTAATTATCACGAATCAATAAAGAAATACAAAC
>NW_024033164.1:0-8389 GCF_002237135.1 Teleopsis dalmanni
AACCTCCGACTGTAGCTGGCAGCTGACAGGAACAGGGATTGAATTATAGGTATTCGTAGAAAGGACGGCCAGTCTGGCAAGCCCACAAGATTGATCCCAGATGTAACAAAATAGTCGGGTAGAAAAACCCAATTCCTTTCTGGTCATGGATATTTTCCAAAAATTCCTTTTGCACAATGGCAAAGCAAATGATCCGAAATGCATTAACGTATATGCAGACGAAGACAACGCTAAAGACACGATCTTCAAATCTCACAGCTGGAACAACGAAAGAACATTACTTGAAACACTAGTCAGTGAAATAAACTTGAAAGATATCATAATGAAAATTATGCGTTGTCATGAAAACTGGACCGCCATAAATCGATTCATTACGATCACACTCAAATGAAAGAAATATGTTCTTGAAAATGACTAATTTCAAAAAAGAGGTAATCATATAAACCAAAGTGCGACCTGGACGCAGGCTGAAAAGGTAAACATTTTTAATGAATAACCAAGCCTGGAAGCCTATCCTTAAGTATTCCTGAAAAAATTCAAGGGTAGAAACGGTCTGACATACGAGAGGGATTGTTTTTAGTCCGTGAAAACTCTCTCTTAGTGCGGTTCTACCTCGAATGGGGAGATTAAAAAAAATCACTATGTATAATGCAAAGAATCCGATATATTATTTTCGATGATTTTATAGTTTTCTTCTTCTTCTTAATATGTCCTATAGAAAGCTCTTCATTAAAAACACTTAATGCCAAACACTAGGTTAAAAGATTCTGCTTCATTAATTAAAAGTTGCTATTACTACAAAGTTCAATAACCATCTTTTTCCTATTGTAATATAAGTGAATTTCTTCAAAACTATATATATAGTTTGAAATATTCCTAATAACTAAAGAAAATACAAAATAAGTTTTTAATGGCACTTAAAAAGTTTTTGCATGATGAGTGATTTTTTCATACTCGTACATTTGCCTAAGCATTCTAAGATGCAAATTTGCTTGTTGTTGCTTGAAGATGGAAATAAATGAACAATCAGAACAAAAAAAATAAACTTCACAGATACTTAATGCATTCAAAGTTCGCTTGTTTTATAAACTTCAGATCGCTCGTTGTGCACGTAAATTCTTTATAAGCGAAAAGCAATGATCAATGCCACCAATACCACGGCAACCAGCAGTACCTAACGCAACTGCCAAATTCAAGCGCCGAAACTTGCAGCAGGAGCAGCAGAAGCCCACCGAATCCGTGAAGTCGTGGAACTGCGAAATGCATTCTAATGCGACATTGCATTCCGCATGCAAAACGAGCATGTGAGAAACTTATTTTTGCCACTTTGCAGACTTTTCCGGAAACTCGAATAGTTTTTCCTTAGTCGATTTTCTTTTCCAACTGCCAAAGAATGTGAAAAATGAGTCGCAGTACTTTTGTCATACACACCCAACACTTTAACTGTAGTTTTGTGGCCAAAATGTGCCAACCATGCGAAAGTGTCAAAAAAATTAATGCAAAAGTAGCAATTGCGGCGCCGTAATTCGAATTTCGTTTGCATCTTGAAGTTGTTATGCTCGTACCAAATGCGGTTCCTTGATTGATGATAATGAATGCAAAGGTGTGGCTGTGAAGTTCTAATGATTTCAAGATGTGCTTCTACAAAACTATAAAATTGTAATCTCACTTTAATGCTCTTTCAACAAATAACTTGTGTACGCATTACCAAAACTTCAACTTCTTCCTAAAATGTCTTGTTCCTTCACTCTTTACTTCTATATACTGAAGTACACTTAAGATGTATATAAACATCTTTGACTTAAATTCGTTAATATTTGCAGCAAAACTGAAGTGCTATTATTGTATATATTACATTAATATAAAAGAAATTTAAATTTCTGATTAATTACTTATGACTAAGAAAATAATTAAACAAAAGTGGCAGTGTATGATAAGACAATTACATATCGGAGTAAGATCTATAGGCAGTCCCAAGAGAAGACAGCCAACAAACTTTTAATGTTTAGTAAAAGCACACCTAATTATCTAAATAACAAGAAATGTAACTAGTTCTCACCTAAAAATTACTAATCTTTGGCATTCAGTCTAAAGTATTAAGCAAGCCAGAATTAATTAAGAGCGGAATTAAGAATCCGCTTCACTCCACGCCAAAAATATGGTAGTTGATTGCCTGAACCTCATCAATACGTTAGTAGACTTTACAATTGAGTTATAATACAACATGATGTATGCGACAATATAAGAAAGTTATCTGGCCTTTAAACCTAGGTTATTTAATTACACACTGGATATCTGGATAATAAAAATGAAAAACTATCGATTATTGTCATGAATTGTTTTGTGGACTAACAAAATCCCAATTAAATTGGTCATTTGACAAACCGATTTTCATACTACTGGCTTCATTATTGTCAATCACAGAAATAAAGATTTCTCATTCTATTGAAGGAAATATCAAATCGCCCCATTGAATATATACTAGCACTACAATATCGTAGAATGGGACTAACCTCTGGTGTCTAAAGAATCTACAAAAATATAATTATTGGCTCCGCTTAGAAATCGAGATTTTAAAAAAAAATATTCTTTTGTCCAATACAGCATAATGTCAATTATGTATTAACAATTATTTACATTAACTTCTTCTTAAATCACTTAAGAGACAATGTGGTATAATAAAGACAAAGTGAAATAAACATGATGAGAATTGTAAAAAAAGATTTATTCATTATACGGTTTCAAAAATAAATATAAAGAAAGCAAACATAAATAATTTTCAATAAAATTCTTATTTCAATATTCTTATATTAAAATAAATATGTATGTATATTCAATATGTATTTAATACAATAAATTTTTTTGCTCGCACTTGAATCGAAATGAAAAATAAAATATTATGATATTGCTATCTTAACTAGCTAAAAAATGTATAATTATTGTATACCAAAAATGTATAATTGTTCACATAAATTATTTGCCGACTATTAAAAGGATAACGTTTTAGTTAACGTCAATTAAACAAAATGAGAATTTTAATTTATATACATATGATAACGTTTATAATTTAACTGATGGATTGTAGCTTTTCGTATAACCTTTATCTATAATAAATTCTGCTACAATAAATCAACTTATCAAATAGCTTTTAGTTTTACAATTCCAGAAGTTAATATGAATAAACCAAACTTGCATTTAGTTTTCTATCGAACTTTTATTTTAAGAAACTCGATTTTGCAATTTAGTATGAAATAGCATTCACTACGTCTTACAGAAATGAATCCTTTTAAAGTAATTATCGACTTAATGCATATTTGATATTAGAGAGTCGTGAGTTTGAAGATTCTACATATAAATCTGATTATTTGCGTTACTTCATAAAACACGACACTACTACATCTTTTTCAAATAAATTTGAGGTTATCGTCTGACTAAGTTTATTAACATAAACTGACTTGTTATACATAAAATGGTCTTCAGCTATCGTTTGTAGATTTTTTTTATTGTTTTAAATACGACAATCGTTGTTGTTCGTTTTTGTATCTACCAAATGAAAAATCAAAACTCAAATCGTTTTTTATTAGTCTTCAAAATTATAATATATTTGTCGGCTTCATAGATTCCATATAAAAAACCCTATGCTTCAGTGAAAGATACAGCAACTGATGTTGATGGTGATGATAGATTCCACATCGTAAAATTGTAAGCGCTAAACTTCTTCTCAGTAGAACGGAACTAAGGTTGTTAGCGAGCTAAGATTATCTGATGGGTCATCGGGTTATCATTTTAATAATATTGATTTGCTTGAAAACGTATAAAAAATTGCAAACGGCTGGGATCTGTAATCACATGTTATGTGATTGTCCGCCTTTGATCTGAGGCAGGAGGAAACTGCCTCGTTGGTAGTTTTTATTCTCCTCCGTAGTTAAGATATTCTCAACAGCTGGCATTTTAGCTGTCATTCCAAAAGCAGAATATCATGTGTTCAGATGATATTCTGCTTTTGGAATGGGTAAGCAACGCAAGAAATTAATTATGGTTGCATTATTCCGCTCCATGAGAGCCCGTGTACCGTTTATTTTCTACTTTTTTTATATCAAAAGATCAACAGTACAAAAGATTAACAATGGTCATGTACTCCTTTCCGTTCGGAGCTGGTTACTCGGTTGTATAGGCCAGTGTGGATGAAGACTTCTTAAAATTAAGAAAAATAAAATAAACTCCAAGATATTACCTGAGTTGTCCCAAGCTGTCCGAGAACATTTTACGCAACGCCATTCTCACCAACAGCGTATTTATATATTTGTTTTCGTTAATATAATTTTGCCTTATCTTATCTCTAAACTTAACAACGATGCTTTAGATGACATATGTTTTTGTCACATACCACCGAAAAAGTATTACCAAATCGAGACAGCATATATACAAACTCTTGTCATTGCATTTTAGATTCAAAGTAAAATAAAGTAGATATCACCTTAACAACAGTATCTTAAGGTCAAATTTGGTTTGCTGTGTACCCAGACCTTTAAAAGCGACATCGACATAACAACGTATCGAATATAGCGACCGAACAAAATCGGTTCCTTCAATATAGTTACTGATTTGGACTATATTCGTATATAGTAAATGATTCGCAATGCCAAGTCTAACTCATTTTCTTTTTTCTATTTATGGAAAATGCAATTTATGTAGTTTTCACATGAAAAACTTCAAACTAACGAAAATAAATAAAATTTTAAATAAATGAAAAGTACATGCGACACTTAACAAATAACTAGAAAAAAAGTTATAGCAATCAAAAAAAAAAGTTTTAAGGCAATTTTCCCAAGTCCTTGTGAACAAAATGTAAGCACAAATACTAACAAAATATTTTATTGTGATTTTCTTCGATTGCAGTGAAAGTGTTGTCCAAATAAGTGTTGTTGAGAAAAGAAAGTTACTTAAGTTGCCCATGACAAAGCAACCAAAATGAGAAAAAAAGAACACCTCCAAGACAACAACAAACAACAACAAAAAATATAAGAATATTAGGAAAGAGAAACCAAATTTAAACAGCTTGCTTTGGAGGAAAAGAAAAACAGGAATAGAGGCTGCACTTCAAGTGTCGCTACGGATATCCGGTGAAGTTTAAAGGAGCATGTCCTTTTCGGAGCTACTTCCTGCGAACTGTGAATTGTCAACGAACGACCAAACGAACAAAACTAGTTGCACAATATCGTATTTATAGCCAAACAGAAATGACAACACAACAAAATTGTCCTGTCATAAAATTTACAGGATTTTTCTTTTACCTCGTACACCACTTAATGCCGGCAAACGTATTTTAAGGATACATTTCAATTCTTCTGTTGCTCGAATGCATAAAAATTGAAAGAAAAAACAACAACAACAACAACAAAAAACGTTTGGCCGGAAGTGCCTAAATGGCTCATATTTATCTTTTACTTATTTTATTATTTAATGCATTTTACGTTTTCTTTTTCTTTTTCAATTTCATTTTCTTTTTTTCTTCTTCTTTCCTTCTTTCACATTACGTTTGTGCTTTTGTTTGTGTAGAACATGCAAAACAAGCTGCAAACACATTTCGAACGACACTGACAAATTCCACCTACAATTTCAAATTCCATGGGGCAAACAGCAACAACAAAAACAAATTTAGAAACCTTGTTGCGCACAATATCATTTGCAATAGCAACATCTACACTAACAACAACAACAACAGTAACAACAACAACGAAGGCATAAACGAAAGCAAAAACAACAGCTAGCAAAGCACTTGACAATTCAGTTATTGTTAACTTCATCTATTTATCTCTGTGTGTGTGTGTGTTTAGTGTGTGTGTTTTTAGTGCGCATAGCTGACGTATATGGCGTGTAGTTGTGTTTTGTGTATTTGTGTTTCGTGTGCAGCAATTGTTGCAATCGAGAAAATGCATTCGCACGCGATCTTGGCGATATGCAAGTTCCTGTGGGTGCAATTTGTTGTTTTCCTTGGAAAATTGTTTCCGCTTTTCTTGTTTAATTTTAACTTATTTTTTTTATTTCTATGCATTGCTTAGTATTTACTTTCTTCTTCACCCTTTTCCCTCCGAAATGCAATTTCTTGAAATTTTGGTAGTGCATAAAAATGCGGTCAACAGGTTTTCTGCTCTATGGCTTCTTGTGGCTCCTTGCGGCCTTTCTTATTTCCGCCTTAATACCTCAGCACAAAGTCTTCTTTTTATTTTATTTTTAATTTTGTTTTGTGATTTTATTGAATTTATTCACATTTTTGTTATTTTAGTTTTGTTTTTACTTTTTATTTTTTCTTTTCTATTTTTTGTATAAAATTTGACATGTCTTGATTGCAATTTTCTTTGAATTCCATTGTTGTCCTCTCTTTCCCCTCTTTCCCTCTCTTTCTCGTTCTATCGCTTTTATTTTTGCAGCACGTATTAAATGCATTGCTGATTGCATTAAATGGTTTTGTCAGGAAATTATTCAAATTTAGAGTAACAAGTTCCTGTTATCAGAAAATTCCAGGAAATGAAGTTATGAAGTTGAAGCCTGAAAATACAAAAAAAAAACAAATTTTTAACATTTCGATTAGAGTAGTTCAAGTGATTATGAATAGTATCCTGACAGGTTTTTGAAACTTAAAGTTAGTTACTTGTGGACTTCGTTATGAGCTTTAGTAATTAATACTATTGAACCCAACAGCTTTATATATATAATAACTTTCGTATAAAAATTATCTCTCTTGATTAAATTTAACTCATAAATTAGTGGTATGGATTGCAATAGAGTTTTGACTTACGAATAATATTAGCTCATTGTCCTACTGAACTCTAAACTATTCGCTGCAATTGTATTTCAATAGCTCTATACTCTGTTGAGAATAATTCACATTGAGGCTTTCAAAAAATCAATAGTTGCAGACATAATAATCTAATTCGATCAAAATTTATTCGACACTAGACATTTTTATCTAAATTGGAAAGCAGTAAATATTATAAGAAACCAAATCTTCACCATCACCGTTTCTAAGGTTACTAAGTTGGTCCAGATTTTTAAAGTTGCATCGTGTAATCGTTGTTGCTATTAGTTATCATGTTCAATAGACTCACTTTTGATAGAGTTTTGGATTTTTGATTTAGTTTCGCTTAACATCCTTTTAAGCAGTTTATTGTTAAGTATTAATAATATGAATATTAAACTTCTGAGCGATACCATTGATATAAGTCAAGTTATTAAAGAATGTTTTCGAATTAAATTCATAATTAATTATTAACTAATATTTATATTGATTAAATATTATTAATTAATTAAATTATTAACGACAACAAAAATACTACTACTAATTGATATTTTTCGAAAAATTAATGAGTAATTTCGATTTAATGATTTTAAGATTAAGGATATTATAATGAACTAACTCTTATAAAAAAGAGGCACAATCTTGCTAACTTTACTTGTTATGTTCCAAATCTTTTGTTTTAAAAATAAGTTGAGAATCATGAAGTTGAAGAAGTAAAACCATTCAAAGTTCGTATATACATATTGTATAGCTGTATTGGTTAATCAGTCTTATAAAAACACAGGTCAATGATTCATAGGCCAAGTTTTTTTAACAAAATAGTATCTTCGTCAAATGATTCCTATTGCTAACTTTCTTTCACCCCATTCCCCCTTCAAAAAATTAAAAAAAATAAATAACTCGGCATCTTTGCTAACCTGAAATCATTTTGTTATTCAAAATCAAAAAATAAAAATATCAGATATTGTCCATGTTAACAGTTGAATCAATCATTTCTTCGTAACTGGAATTGTGTGATATATATGACGAAACTTTTGAAGGTCATAAAGTAGCACAAGACTCTAGCGAAAACAAAAAATACTATACTCTCAGATTCTAGTAATAAAGGTTATAAATTCACTATATAATTTTAAAAATTTCTTAGAGATGTTTTTTTTTCACACAGTTGGTCCTGATGAGCTATAAGTGCAATCTCTGATATTATGACTACTTTAAGAACGCGGCCTACGACAATTAATATCTGTAATGGCCAATTAAATAAGTGAGTTAGTAAGTTATTTCTAGTAACTTTACTGATTTTGATGGGACGAGGTAGAGTAATGTGAGAATCAACACATTATCTTTTAAATGCTATTTAGTCCGCTGCAGCATAAAAAGTTAACCGTGAAATTACATATCTTCCACTTAATTTTTTTTACCCCAATCCATGTCTACCCTCTCCATAACACAGGCCACAGACAACGCTTTGTACATAGAAAAACAGAAAACTGTCAAGAGCAATATTTAATATTGTTTACCTTTGTTTTATCGTATTTGGTGATTGGCTCCTGCCTCACAACTAAATCTGGATGGGTTCACATGTGACAACAC
>NW_024033165.1:0-8387 GCF_002237135.1 Teleopsis dalmanni
GCTTTGGGTGGAATTTAGAGATAATTTAAGCGAAGATTTCGTTAGAGATGGTTGTAGTGTAGATGTTTCTTTTAATAGAGTATTATTGAAAATCGAGTATATTTTGTTAACACATAATGTTACATGTACGTCACTTGGTTTGCCTACACCTACAATAATGCCAGAATTTGCTGATCTCGATATTTTTGATCCTTTCGTAGAAGAATGTTTATTTAATGAGCTTTATGATTGCACAAATAATGAACAGCGTGATACTATTGATAAAGTTATTCGTGAAGTTCAGTATCACGATACAGGATCAAATGTGTTTTGTTTGACAGCCCATGCAGGTTGTGGGAAAACATTCACACAAACGGCTATAATTCGTAAATTAAATTCCCTTAATCTTCGCTGTATTTCATGTGCATTTATTGGTATTGCTTCCACTTTATTGATTGGTGGAAAGACACTCCATAATGTTTTTAAACTGCCTATAAATCTGATGGAAAATACAGTTCCGAATATAAAAAAAGTAGTAGTTATGCCAGATTTATTAATTCGGCGGCATTATTTATAATAGCAGTAATGATTGCAAATTGTATTACGAGTTGGGCAGAATTCCCGTTTTTCAATCATATAACGTTAACTCAAAATATGAGAGCACTCCCCGAAGAGTTGGAATTCGTTCAATTTCTAAAGGGAATTGGCAATGGTGAAGATTTAGTAGAAATTCCAGCAAATTTGATAGGTGTTGAATCTAACACAGTACATGATATTTTTGGAGATATTAATGAAACCATTTTATCAGATAGAATGTTGAAGTCAGTTGTGTTAGCTCCAACTAATGAAGATTGTGGACTTATCAATAACGATGTATTGAATCGCATCGCTGGTGAAAAAAAGGTTTACTACAGTTTTGACAGAATTATTTGCGAGGATAACAGTGAGGTATGCAACTATCCAGTAGAATTTTTGAATACTTTGATTGTAAGTGGTTTGCCACCACATAAGTTGGAGCTCAAGATTAATGCGATAGTTTTGTTAATTCGAAATTTAAATACGAAGCAAGCATTAGTGAATGGGATGAGAATGCGAGTCAAAACAATGCATAATAACACAATAGATTGTGAAGTACTCACTGGAGTTGCTCGCGGAAAACGTGTTTTGATTCCACGCATACACTTGACGTATTCAGGGACTGCACTGCCATTTAATTTTCAAAGAACACAGTTTCCACAGTCATCAGCGCATTTGCTATGACAATTAACAAATCCCAAGGACAGACATTTGATAGAGTTGGAATATTGTTGAGGAGACTTGTTTTTTCGCATGGTCAACTTTACGTTGCAGCCAGTTGAGTTAGATCATTTGACGGACTTAAATTTTATGTCAGTAATGAAGGTGGATAAGGTCATTTGGCTAATGATGAAAGGGTTTTTACAAAAAATATTGTTTACACTGAAGTTTTGAGAACTTCGTGATATATGTAAAATATAGAATTATTATTATGCATTATTATCATTTTAGATTTCATTCAGTTTGAATGTTTTTCAATATTTAATTTTTTTCATTCGTTCATTTGCCAATTTCATTTCTTTGTTTCTTGCCTTCACTGCATACCGCGATTTGATTTCGTGATGGCAGAGTATAGGAATTTGTTTGATAATTAACACGGGAGCGAGATGTTGTGCAAAGTCGCATTGTCGAAATTATGGATTCAATAAAGAATAAACGCGATTAATTGAAAATCGAAGGATTTTTTTTTGTTTTTTTTTTTTTAATTATTTTATTATTTAAGGTATTAAAGAAAATTGAAGGATGAACGCAATAAATTGCGTCAGAATTTCGAATTTCTTTAGAAGAAGGTGCTGTTCTACAAAATTGCTGATTCCTATACTGATAACTTTCCGATATCACCTGAAGAACAAATGTACGGAACAGATGTTAAGATAATTTATTTGTTGAAAAGATTTCAAAATGGAGCATCAGTTCGAAATTTTATCGGTATTTCATTCAAACAATTCATCATATTTCATATTTTATACTAATTATTTTCTTTTTTCGCAGGTGCATATGTGGTCACATATGACGACAAATTTAAATTAAACGATTTGATTGGATTGATAATACAAGGAAGAATTAAGCCAAAACCAGAAACACAACAAATAATTTTGCACGAGATGAAATTATAAATTTTAATTTATTTTTTAAATTGTTTTCTACAACTTTCTTTAGATTTTGTTCATATTTTAATCAAATTCATCAATAAAATTTAAATACTATTAAAATAAACAAATTGTATTTTCTATTGGTCGAATTTCGACCACTGGCGACCCTAGTACATATAATTATAATAAATATACATAAAGCTTACAGCTATGGCATTTTAGCCGTCTGCCGGAAGTTTAGATTAATCTAATAGCTAATTAACTAATAACTAATTAATCCAATTTTTATAAATATTAAATAGGTATTCTTGCTTATAAGCTCAATACAACATAAAAATTAAATTAAATTACTTTAACAAAAATAATAGATTTTATATAAGTTAATTTAAAAGTCTTCATTAATAATATTTTGCCTATATTTAAATATAGTTTTAATAAATGCCGTTAACAATCTCCAGTTGGGGCCATTCAGTAACCGTATGGTTTCATTGACATCGAGCGCGGGTTTACCGAAGTACAGCAATCTATGTTCTTTAAAAATTGGGCATTCACCTACTAAGTGTATAACATCGCCTTTCAATTTAAGGTTGCATATCGTGCACAGCGTGTCTAGACTATCATGCGGTACGTAGCACAATCGTAGGAGCTCGCCGCGGGTTTTGAAGATTGTCCTTATTGTTTCTAGGTCATATTGCTCATGAAAGTAATTATTGACACCTAGATCATAATTCAACTTACTATATGCATCTCTCGATATACTGTTTCTTGCCGTTTCTACAAAATTTCTACGTTCTTCAATACTTAGTTTCGTTATTATATTTTTTTGCCACATTTTCCAGTTTTCATTAATACTCAAATCATTAGTTATATTTAACTCGGATGCCAGATTTGACCATTTTTCAAAAAATAATGTTTTTTCATTTATTAGGTACTGCGCTAATGTTTTTTGAATCCTATTATCTGGCAAATTCCTAACACCATTGATGTAATCAAAGTGCAATTTTAATGTTTGGGTATATAGCGTCGGTAGACCAGTTTCTAAATGCACCATATAATTTGGGGTATTTTTCGGCAAACGAAACGTTCTCTTTATATAAAATGTCTGCAATTTTTCTACTGCGTCATATTTATCAACACCCCAGATTTGCGCTGCATAATTTAGAACTGACTTAACTGTGGCTTCAAAAACTTTGTATTTTACGGGCAGTGACACTTTCGGATTTCCTAAGACATTTATCCAGGTACAATTAATAGCCAATTTAGCTTCCTTTAACTTCTCGTTCAAGTGGTTATCGAATTTTGCGTTATATTTCATATTTATTCCTAAATATTTATAATTATTAACCACTTCTAATTGATCATCGTTAAGGTACCATTTTTCATCATTTCTCAATCTTCTAGCATGTTTCCTAAATACCATCACTTTTGATTTGTCTGTATTTATAGATAGTCCCCATAAGTTGCAATATCTATTTAATTCATCTATCATATTTTGTAACATTATTGGAGAATCTGCAAACAACACAATATCATCAGCATATAATAGTACTTTTAGGCACATATTGGCAATCGTAACACCACCAGAAAGAAATTTACTTAAGTCATCAACGAACAGTGCAAACAATATAGAGCTTAAGACACAAACTTGTCTCACTCCGGTACACGTTTGGAATCATCTCGATGTACTTCTTCCGTCCCATACTGTTGACTCATTCTTGCAGTATAGACTTTGCAGTATTTTCAAAATTTTTGTTGAAAAACCCAGCTGGCTTAGTTTGTAAAATAGTACGTTTCTTTGTATTGTATCGAAAGCAGCTTTAAGATCTACGTAAAAAACATATAACTTCTTGCTTTTTGCAATAAACTCTTGCGCTACACTAGTGATGACGAAAATATTATCTTCCGTGGAGTAACCTTTTCGAAATCCAGCTTGAAATTCGCTTAATATGTTGTTTTGATCAACCCAATTTTTAATTCTGTTATACAAGAGTGTTGTAAAGACTTTAGCTGATGTATTAAGAAACGCTATTCCTCTATAATTTGCTACATTTTTTGGGTCACCTTTTTTAAATAGGGGAAATGTTATGGCTTTTTTGTAACTATCAGGTGGGGCTGCATTTTCAAATATATAATTGTATGATTCAGCCATATGCTCTATAAATTGTGACGTGGCATATTTTAAAAACTCAGCTGGAATTCTGTTTTCACCTGCGGCTTTGTTATTTTTTAAATTCTGGAGCACTGCATAGACCTCTTCAATCTTTATTGGAGCATCTAACGCTTCATTTATTACATACGGCAGGGCATAACTGAAAGACTTGTTTACTATATTGCTATTTAACTGGTTTTTAAAATGTGCCGCCAAAGCTTCGGCGTCCACTTTAATTCCTTTTATGTAATCTGCACGATTTATTTTTTTAACTCCACTCCAAAATGATTTACTATCAGCTGCTTGGGATATCGACATTGCCATTTCATTGAAATATGACTTCCTTTTCTCATCACACAGCTTTTTGTATTCTCTGTTTTCATTTTTGTATTTCTCTAAATCAGCTATATCACCACCTTTTTTAACTGTTTTGAGCTTCCACTAATATTTCACATAAGTTATTGAGATCATTTAGCCAGTTATTGCAATTTAGGTAAACTGGGATTAAACATAACTTTTGATTATTAGTGGTTATCTCGATTATTGTTGAGTTCATAATGTGCTTGAACACCACTGTACCGCAAAATTGCAATTGCTTTCGTACACCATACAATTTTCCTCCACTGGCTCGACCTCTATTTGTTGTTCTTGTTGCAGGCACCCAATGAAGATTGTATTCTATAAATGTGTTTTCAATATAATATGTCTTACTTACTAAAAATGTTTCAAATAATACAAATATATCGAATTTTTTAACATACTTCATAAATTCTATAAACTTATACTTATTTGCTAAACCAGCTACATTATACGATAATATTTTAAATTGATATGCTAATTTAGTGTCTGACCTGGCGGCATTTGCATTTTTTTCAATTTTTTGTTTGGCATCTTTAACGATTTCCTTTTTTACTAACAGTTTTTTGGCTGATTTATTTTTTTAAAAAGCTTGTTTTTCTCGAGCACTTCTTCCACTTCAATCTCACCATACAATTGCTTTAATTGCTCAACAGCGTCACCATCTTTGCACTTTAGTTTCTTGTTTTTATCAAAGTGCATCCATTTTCCTGATATATTTATACTGTCATTTTTAACATAAATTTTTTGAGTCTTTCTGATGGCTTCAAGATCTCTTTTCAGCTGTAATAAAGCTGATTTATTTTCCTGTTTAGTCAAGCTCAAGTCCTTTTCAATATAAATCGGAGTGCCATGCAGTTTTTTACCATTCTTTAAGACATCTTTTGCCGTTTCTGATGTTTCCAATTCTGCAATTACACTCACTTTATTTTTCTTTTCAAATATTACTTTTGTGTCTCGAACTTTAATACTTGTCATAGCCATTTTATCTCGGAAAATTGCCTCCACATCACTTTTTTTGCTTTATCTTTTAGTAAACCTTTCAATAGTACATTACGACTTTTACTTTGTTCGACAAGTTTTTCAATCTCCCTCCTGTCCTCATCTCTATCGTTTCTTAATTGTTCTAATTCTAGTTTTAGCCTTTGGTTCTCGTTCTCCAATTTTTCCATTTTCACAGACACGTTGCCTATCTGTTCTTTAAGTTCGCCTATGTCACTCTTTGATGCTAGCGTAGCTATTTGGGAATCAAAGTTGTTACTCAAGCCTGCAATATTCGATTCGAATTTATCCGTCATTTGTTGAATAGCCAGCATAACATCACCGAGCGATAAGTCTGGCGAAAGCTCAGATCGCATACGTTTTTCTTGCCTCTGTGCTTGCCTATTCGGTGTGCACAGGTCCGATTTACTCGTGGCGTTTTTTCAACTGGCATTTTATATATATATGTTTTATTTAATATTATGATATAACTGAAAAGTTAATTTTTTAATTTTTTAAATTCTGCTTGTGTTTTCTTTGAAAGCATAAAATTCGGTTTGATACACAAACCCGACAGCACAGACAAGAACCACTCAGAGCTTTATACTTGGTATATTTTCTATAATTTTGTATCGAGCTTAACGCTGAATATAATTTTAAGTTCCACTGATCGTAAGCACTTTTGTGTATATTTGGTTTTTTACTATGGTTAAATACAACGTTACTTTGTCCACTGAAGTCTCAATAAATAAAATTATATTATTATCAAATTTCTGCACAACATTCCAACGCGTAGTAATTACACAAACGTTTATTTTCAGTAATCAACCAATTGTCATTAGTTTCTCACGATACAACTTAAATTTTTCATTAAACTTTTTAGCGCGCGCACTTATTAGATATCATTCAATAGGGTTGCCAATCCAAACTCAATATATATGTATATAATAGATAATAAAATATTTCAATAATTGTAAACCTATGCTTGATGTAATTTTTTTTTTTCATTTTAAAAAGGTAAAGAAGAAAAAAATAATAATAAATAAAAAGTAATTAGGAATTTTCCAATTTTAAGATTTAAAAGGATTTTTACATACTAGAAAAATAAAAGATGAAAAATAAGAAATGTTAAACAATTAATTATTATAATTTAATATATTTTTATTGTAAAATACGTAATATTTTTTTTATATGTAATTTGGTAAAAATTCTTTCCATACTATTGAGTTTGTTACAATGATAGGGTTGTTTTGATTTCAGAAGGAGTTCGCGGACCTATGGAAGAGTGGCGATTTGTGTTGAAATTTATTTTGTTAACTTGTATGTAGGGTTCAAAATGTAATCCATTTTTTGGAATTAGGTAGAGTAAAGTATTTCCAAGTTGGGTTAAATTTTGTAAAAACGGGAGATGAACTAGTAGGGAGTTTTAGGTATTATAAGTTGTGTTTCATGTAAACCTACGGAACAATGAGTTGTCTGAGAAAAGACCAGGGAATACTACGGTGCCTTAAGGGCAGCAAATGAAAAATAGATATTTTTGGTGAATAGATATGGTAAATATTAATGAAGATATTTTAATAGTGAAAATGAGAAAATAAGTTAAATAGGAGATAGATTTAAAATTAACGGATTAGATAATAAAGGGAATTATGACAATGCGTTTAAGAGTAGTAGGTCTTGTAAGAGTTTTTGGGAATGAGGTAAGAATTAGACAGTTTTTATTCATTTGCAAAAATAGAAAAATTCACGTACTCCAAAGGGCATAACAAAATAATCAGGAAAATTTCATTAGCATCCGAAAATTCTTACAAATATGATAAACTTGGATATATGATTTAATTATTTTTTAAGGTAAATAATAAAATTGACGTTTTTATATTGTATTAGTTCTCGAACCATGTAATTTATAGTTTTTGGAGATCGAGGGAAAATTTTCATTTTTAGTTTTGTTGTCAATAGAAAGGCTCATTAAAGAAGAAAATGTACTCAATAGTTTTGGAAAAGAAAAAGGAAATAAAGGTTGGAAAATATTAATAAAGAAAATTTATTATTTAAAATTTCAACAAAAAAAAAAGTATATTAAAAGTGTGAATTGTATTTCTCTAACACACATCGCTTTTGATTTTTTTTTGGTTTTAATTAAGAGTTTTATGATGTGAAGAAAATAAAATAAAAGAGTACTGTATATAATATATATGTAGTAGTAGTAGTAGTAGTAGCTTTATTTTTACTTCATTTTAAAGTTATTATATTACATCGAAGTTATATAATAATTATAATACATATAATCTTCTTCTATATATAATTACGCTAACATAAAAGTTTGTTACCCCGTTTTAACTGTGTTGCCGTTGACATATATGGATAAAATTTATACCGTTGGAAAGGTGAAGACGTGCAGAAGAGCACAACAATTTTTTCGCATGTACGTTAACGGAAACACAGGTAAAAATGCGTTGGCGTAAATTTAGCGACTACAACAACAAAATACATGTGTTTTTCAAAGTTTTTTTTTGTGACGAATTGTTAATTGTTTACGGTGGATTTGTGTGTGCGATTTTTTTCCACTTTTGGAAAAAAGTGGACTTTGTGTGTTTGGACTTTGTGTGTTTGGACTTTGTGTGTTTGGACTTTGTGTGTTTGGACTTTGTGGATTCTGTTACAATCAGATTTTTAAAGCTCATTAAATTTCAAATATTGTTTGTGAATAAAAAAAACGCATTGAAGTGGAAATATCCTTTGAATTCAATCGT
>NW_024033166.1:0-8386 GCF_002237135.1 Teleopsis dalmanni
TAACATGCATTTTCGGCATAGCCCGAAAGAGTGTAATTTGCCGTGCCCGAGACACTCTGCATAACATGGCCCTAGGTATTCGAAAAATTTAATAAAATTGCCTTAAACTAAGTAGGCAGGTCATGCTTAAACACACATAATTCAAATCTATACAACCATTTTGTAGTTTTGTACAGATAGCAGTTAGCTATGATTTAGAATCAAATATTATTTAAAATAAAAAAAAAACTTGATTCAAAATTATTTTTTTTTACGAAGCTTATTACCAAATTTCAAGCAATTCTGTTTTTATTTTTTAACTGATTTTACAATGTCTGGAAGAACTATATTTCTTGGCAAGAGCTCAGAGAGCAATCCCATTTGTATTGAAGTTAGTACCGAATTTGCTGATACCCTGGCAAAAAAGGTAGCTGAACATGTTATAATGGAAATATTTTCCATTACAAGGCATAACGAAGAACTTATGTCTGAAGATGTTAAAAACATAACGGCTAATGGACTTGACAAAATGGCATTATGTGGTAACACCGTGACAAATGGTACTGCCTGCAAATCTATGATTACCACAGACTGTTATGTGGATTCCAATCGTATTAAATCGGCTGCTTCTAATCCGTACTTAAATTTTATTCACGATTTTGAAAAACGTAACAATTGCAGATTATCAGAAGACAATTTACCACAAGTACTTGGCGAATGGGATGAACTAAATGATGATAGAAAGTTAGCCTATATAAAGGAGGTAAGTAAATTTATTGGCAAATAAATATTTTTAATATATATTTTATTTATAACGGTTTTAAGGCGTTTTTGAAAAAGTTGATGGGAAACAAAGAAATTCCTAAGAAACCTATCAATTCTAATGAATCTACACCAAATGTAGATGATGCAGAACTTTTTACGAGTAAGGCAACACTACCTAAACGTCAGCGTAAAGTTCCAAAAGGTAGACGTAAAACACCTAAAAAGCGCAAAGCAGGAAAGAAGGTTGCTGGACGTCGTAAGTCAGCTCGTGGTAAAGGTCGCTAGCTTCAAACAATAGTAAACTTAAGCTCTTTGATCAAAAAAGAAGAATTTCAATTGTTGAAATCACTATGATCGACTTTTAATTCATCAACAGGAGCTTTAAAAATTCAAAAAGAAATAATAAGAACAACTATTTTATAAGAATTATTTCTTAAGTTCAAAAAATCTGTTTTATGGACTTAATAAATATTTTAAGTTTAAATAGCAGAGATTTATGTGAAAAGGAAAGAAAATGATTTATGAAATAAATATATTTTATTATAATATTTTATAGATTATAATTTAATCTATTGTATTAAATTCTATAATTGTAAAGGTACGTTTTGGATATTATTTTTTAATTGTCAAAAAAAAAATAATGTAATGTTTATTTTTAATTTTAGTAAACATGGAGTGATGATGGTCCTAAATCATATATTATTACTTCATTCATTACAAAGAAACAACGAACTATTGATAACTATTTTGGACTTCAAGTTGCATATTATAATTTTATTAATACGCTTTGGAGGAAAATGATTTATTAATTAACTTTGTGTTTTTTTTTTATTTAAAAAAAGTAAGCAAATTTTTCATATTACTTTAAAATTATTATAACATACACATATTTCATCAATTTTATCAATATAAACAAAATTATAATCTAAATTCAATTTTAGTAAAAAATATATACATGCATTCATACAAAGATGGTCTGGAGGAACAAACCTCAACTATTCAAAACAATTCGGCTAAAGAACTATATGGTTAATATAAATGAAAACTATTTATAACGTAAGGACATTGAGCTAATGTAATTTAAAAACTTTATCATATGTACATCACATATTATATATATAAATTTAATATATATATTATAGTCTACCAATACAAAAGTGAGTATAGTTTTAATAACTTTTAACTTACACTAACAAATGAATTTCCAAACAGTGATACAATGAATTTAATAAATATAATAAATATAGTCTTAATAAATATAGTCTACCAATACAAAAGTAAGTATAGGTTTAATTAATACTTTTAAATTACACTAACAAATGAGTTTCCAAGCAGTGATGGACAACGAAAAACAAAAATCAACAGAAAAAACCACTAATTGGAAACAAAACTACTAATTGGAAATAATTCCTAAAACCTTTCAAAACTATTAATGGCCTTGGATAAGTTATATTGTTGTACTAAAACTATATAATAACAAAAGTTTATTTAACAAGTTAAAGAAAATTATTGCTTAAAAATGATTAAAAATTGTAATTTATTTTTTAAGACTTTAATTTTAACTCAACTTCACAGAATTATTTATTTATTTTTTATTTATTTTTTTAATAAACAAGATTAATGTATAAAAATTATATGCAGATAAATAAACCAGTTGATGTTTTCAAAAGATCACTGTATGGTCTATCCAAACAGACTAAGCTCGTTTTAATTTTCAAAAGCATGGTAAATGCGATTAGTTATTGTTTCTAATTTGACAGGCATGAATTCTAAGCCTGACACTTGCAGTTCAACAAATTATATACGAACTATAAACGAATTAAATAGAAATTCGAATACTTCTCACAATCACTGGTGATAAGCGTTGTATAGTTAGCCAAATTTTAATAAATTTATCAAACTTTTGTTCTTGTTTTTTCATTAGTGTATTGTTTGTTTTTTCATTAATTCATTGTTTCTTCGAACTCTTCAAGTTCTAAGCCTGGCACTTGCAGTCCCATAAATTATATACGAACTATAAACTAATTAAATATAAATTCGAATATTTCCCTCGATCACTGATGATGAGTACTTGAATATACTTAAAACAGAAAAATATCAATAAATTAATCAAACTTTTCTTCTTGTTTCTTCATTACTGCATTGTTCCTTCGAAACTTTCTAGTTTCTTTTCGTCATAAGACTGTAACGACACTTTTTTGGGGTGCGTTCAAAAATATATAATTTTGCTGGGGTATCCTCAGCCGTCGTACAGGGTCGTACAATAAAGTTTATATTCGCTGGGACAGAGTTTTGATTGATAATAGAAAAAGAAACATAGTTTTGTAATATATTGTTAAATAATTTATTTACTTCAAAAAAATAAGTATCAAACAAAATACATTTATAATTCAAATAAATCTTTATATATAAAAAAGAAGTATATTTAAAAATATATTTTTCACAACGATAAAAATAATTATTATTCCCGCACGTGTTTATATCATAGCGGTGAACTTATGTCACCTGCATACACGAATTATATGCTTCCAATCACACGAGATCCCTGTTGTAAAAGATGATGATGCTTCTGCTGATTTGGTTAATGTGTTGAGAAGACTCCTGGCAAGATCACGTATTGTGCTGGGTTTCTCTTCTACGTTCATAAATGACGGATGCTCTACGGTTAAAAAATAATAAAAATAATAATTTAATAATTTGGCCAAATGAGCCAGGTTTATAATACTTTGGCTGAATAGGACAGGTTTTTGGTTTAATGAACCAGAAGTCATTACTTTCAAAGTGAAATTCCAAGTCCTCGATCATATCAAATGCGCGTCCTTTTATACAGAATATGCCAGAGCTTTGCTCTTTCTGCTGGAACTGGAATTTATCACTTCATCAGACTAAACAATAATTGACCTCAGATCTACATACCTTCTCGACGAGTCTGTAACCATTCTGGGATATCGAGATATTGAATTTATATATCGAATTTTTATTTAACTTATATTAACAATTTTGTTTACATTCATGTAATGTTAACATAAATTTAACATCAGTTCTGTTATTTCAATGTTACGATTATTGATAATAACATAAAGAGAAAATTATGTTTACCCGCATTTTAACAATTTGGCGACAAATGTTAAATATGTTTTCAAAGCGCATGTCACAAACAGTTAACAGTTAACAAATGTTCCCACTTTTATATCGTAGCATTTGCTTGAAAAGTCCTTCACAATATTAAAAACAGTGAACATTCCTTTACATAGTTTTTGGCATATTTTCACAGAATCAGTCGAGATGTGGATTTGAATGTTGATAGTACACAAAAGAAGCGAATTGCCATCGCGTCGGTTAATGATAATTTTTAAAATAAAGCTAATATAAAAAATAAATTAATACTGAAAAAATTTTTAATTAAATTAATAAATAAAATAAAAATATTTAAAAAATTATTAAAATAAAATAGATTTAAAAACATTTTAGAAAGTGAGAATTAGAATTAAAATCAATGAAAACGAAAGTGAAAAAACGTGCACATTCGTCTCAGATAACAAACGTAATATAAATAACAAAAGAAGATACCAAAAACAAATATAGTTAAATTTTACTCAGAATTGTTGATGAGATTCGAAGAGATTGAGATTCAAATTGACGTCATTAATGGGTGTTTTAGCTGTGTAAGTGTGTAAGTGCAAGTCGATTGAATTGTAGTGCAGATTAAATTACGGTTAAAACGAAGCATATTTTGCTTTTAAACGAATTAAAGCCGAAAGGGTACGGTACGTAAACATTTTGACCTTAAAATTAATTTCATTTTGTTGTCTTGATTTTACTAAATACCACAAAAAGTTGCTTGCATAATAACATGCAGCAAGGATAAGCACTTCGTAAAAGACAAAACATTCACACTGGCATGCACACAGACAAACAAATCTACGTCACTGTGCCAGCTAACTACACGTATGCAATATAGACATAAATCCATTACGATATATATTGTTACAAACTAACTAACGAACGTACGAAACACACACACATATATACACTTTAATACAAGTAAGAATGTTTGTCCTTGAAACTTTGTGTAAATAAAAATTGCATGAACTGAACTTTGTGTAAAATGTGTAAATGTTACAGCAAGGAAAAGTGTGAGTTTAAGCGATTGTGCAGGTTTGTGTGTCACTCATTTTTTTTCTTTTTTTTTTTGTTGTTATTGTCGGTTGTGTTGTTGGTCGTAAAGTGTTATTAATGTGACGTTGAAGACGTACAATTAATGACACTACTACAAAATTACTAGATCACTGAGGGAATAATTGTGTGCAATTAACAAATTTAGTTGCACTTTCTGAATAAGTGAATTTATTCCATTCCGTTTCGTTACTGTGCCTGTGCCTGTGCCTGTATCTGTATCTGTGCGTGTAGTTCCATTTGTTCTAATGTAAAAAAATTGATTGTGCTTTTTACTGACAAAGCCATATTCTGCGATGGCATAGTTGCTGCACACGCAAATGAAACTGGGTTCAACTTTTGACATTTTAGTGGCACGCGCCCAAAGGATGCACCAGCTCATCAGTTCAGTTCACTAGTTCAGGGTTATTCTCATATTCGTGCACTGCCGTGCAGTGCAGTGCAGTGCAATGTAGTTGGCTTATGCAACACATTCACAAAGCTTGTTGGTTCTTCATGTAGTTTTTTCTGCTCGTACCTACAAAGTGAAGTGGAATGGCAAAAATATTTGCTTTGTGGCATTTTTCATATACAATTTGCAGATATTTCGTGCATTTTTTTTAATGTTAACATGCAACAAAATAGGAATTTTATATCAACAAAAAAAAAAGATAGGAAAACATTTTTGTGTGCCACTTTGAAGTTGATGTTCACTTTGTAATTGTACAAGGATATGTAGTTCATCTGTATCTGCATGTGTGCGTGTATATGTAATGATGTTACGAATGTTGCAAGCATTTTTCGTCCTTGAACTAGTATTTCCACTTACATAAACCATACAAAACTACTTTAAATGTGTTTGCTCAAAATGTATGTGCTTGTTAAATTTGTTGTATTTATTTTAAATAAATTGCTTTGAGAGATATTTTCCTACAAATACTTCAGATACAAGTACTTTTGATACATTTCAATATATTGCAGTAGAACCATTTTTTGAGTTTTATTAAATTTTAAAATTATTTCTTTGATTTAAATTCAATATATAAAAATTTTACAATATTTTTTTTAATGTGTTAATATAATGTATAGTATGTAAATTTATCAAACAGTAAATTTTTCAATACAACTAATCGACTTACATATTTCTGTAAGTCGTTCTAATAATGTATATTATGTAAATTTATCAAACAGTAAATTTTTCAATACAACTAATCGACTTACATATTTCTGTAAGTAGTTCTAATAATACTCTGTCCTGACTCAGGACTCCTGAGGAAGAAGTCAAAAAAACTTTGAAGTCTTGCATAGTGTAGCAGAATTAAAATTAGGCAATGGAATTTCGGATTAACATTTTAATTCTTTTTATTTATATTATTATTACTTTAATAATATTAATTTATAATATTTTCTGAACCCACAGAAATCTTAAAATGAAATTGTCCTTAAATAAAGTTTATGAGAAGTACTTTTTTTTTAATAAGTCCAAACGAATTATCGGAATCCCTCCTATTTTGGGCCGAAACATGAACAATTCTTCCATTTATTAATGTATCTCAAAAACTATAATTGGTATAAATATAAAATTTGGAATACAAAATACTATATCATTAAGATTCTGAAAGTTTCGTGATATTCTACTCACTAAAATATCTATCCTTCTATACAAAATTGTCATAAAACCATTTTTATTTTTAAAAAAAATTTTATTTATATTAACCTACTTGCTTTTGCGAAATTAAATTGCAATAAGAACAAGCTATACGAATAATATTAAAGGGATTGGACAAACTGCAAAATATGCGTCTGATCATTATGTGAGATAACTTCGTTGTTTTTTAACCAATTTGCTCGAAATTTGATATATAAACATATTAAATATTTATAAAATAATAAGTGTCATAATATTATATCTTATTGATTATTTTGTCAATTTATTTAAAGTTTATTATTGGTCATATTTTGCATATTTTTTTAATCAATTTCTAGCAACTAAAATAAGTAATAAGAGTAGTAATATTCAACTATTAGCAAAAAAAAATTTTATGGAAGAACTCAGATATACTCTTTGGGGTTAGCAGATAGAAGTGAAAAAATTCTATAAAATATTTTAAATTTTTTGTACATTTTCACTCATTAAATTATATTAAAATTATTGTAACCTATCTGAGTTTAGCAGTTAGAATTGAAAAAATTCTATAAATTCTTTGTACATTTTCAGTTATTTAATTTTATTATTATTAAAATTATGCAATTAATAACTATATCTTAAGGTTTTAAAATCAAAATAAATTACCATTATTCGATCAGTAGTAAAAAATATTATATAGGTTTAAAGTTCGAATTTTTAAAAAAATTAATAAGCGGAACACTTCTGTTTTTTTTGGTTGAAGTTGTGTTTTTTAATACGAATTGAATATACTTATATAATAGAAGCATAAAATTTTTTTTGAAAACAAAAAAATTTATATGAAAATTTTTGTTAAAAAAATTGTATTAAACATTTATATGGAGGGTGTGAATTGAAAAGGATGAACTAGGACGAAACTTTCTAAATCTTAATGATAAAGTACAATTGTCGTGTATCTCAAAATTCATTTTTCTGTTTATTAAAATCTTTAAAATATTAAAAAAAAGTGGAAAAGTTGACCATGTTAAGACCCGAATATGGAGGAATTCTGGAAGACCAAACTACAGATATAATAAAAATCAATATTGTTTTTGTTTTAATTTTTGAGTCGTTACTTAAACATTGTTTTTTTTTTTAACAGATATAATAAGAGAAGAAGGCTGGTAACTATTCTACAATAATAATCTTACAAACACAAAATAAAATTCCGAGCTAATTAAAATATAATATGTAAGATTATCTTCTTATAAAGTTGTAAGTAAGGATGAAAGTAAAACCTATTTTCTATATTTCATTAAAAAATTTATTTTTTAATTTCTACAACAGATTAAAAAATTTGAAAGTAAAAAGCGTTTCCAAAAGCATATTCAAAACAGTACCTTCATACATTTTATGTTAGACATAATTAAGTCGTTATTTCAAGTTAGAATCCTAATTTTTTCATATATATATATAGAATTATATATATCCTATATCCTATACATAAATGCTTTTACATGTTCCCAAGTGTAGATTCCAATTTAAAAATCTTATGTTTCATTTGAGTTAATCATTATTAAAATATTGCCCCATATCTCATTGTTGAAAGTATTTACTTGATTTCTTAAATTTATAAGCTTGGAATATTCATATTCTAAAATTTTATCAATATGTATTTTGTTTTAATTTGTCAATTTATTGGGCTATATGAATATCTTTATTTTTCATTCATTATTAGTCTTTGACTAATATCTCAATATTTCGAAATATTTGAATTTTATTGTTGATAAATTTCGCTATTTTAGATGGTTGGTTGGTTAGCCACGACACCTTTAATCATCACTTTTTCACAACTTGTCCGCAGATTGATTAGATTCAGTC
>NW_024033167.1:0-8384 GCF_002237135.1 Teleopsis dalmanni
TTTATGGTTGCAGATTTCATAACTGAATCATATTTCGATTACATCGGCCTTTGAATAGTTGCAATTTATTTATTAAAATTTAAAATCAATCAATATTTAACATTCGTTAGTGAAATTCTTTGAGCGACGTATTCCATTCTGTCAATCATCATATAATATTTTATATTGTAGTTCAAAGTTCCTTTACGAACATTTCATCAATTCTTTATAACGAAAATTCGCTGTAGAACAGCAATGAGGAAAATAATCTTATTAAGAAGCATTTTAGTATGTATAAAGATGACACAAAATATATAGTCATATTCATACATATATTACAGGCCAGCAGTTTCAAAACTGATTAATGAAAGACCCTAGAAAAAACAATATTACTTCATACCGGTATATGTAATTAAAAACTGTACTTATTAAACTTTATTTCTTTTATAACATTTTAAATCATTTTAAAATGTCAAAAGCTTAACACATCTTCAATTTGAACTCAACGATTTAAATTTACGAACATTTCGTCCTTGTTTCCTTGCAGATCTGATAACGGCGCTGAGAAACGTAAGCGTAACGATTCCGGTTGCAGTTAAACGTGGCGATAATGCGATGTTAATCTGCAATTACGACATCGAGGACGAATCACTATACACTGTGAAGTGGTACCGTGGACGCAGGGAATTTTATCGTTACACGCCGAAGGAGAATCCAGCGTGGAAGATATTTCCATCGACGAATAGCATCTCTGTAGACGTAAGTACATTACTTAGGTGAAGAACAGTTGATTGTTAATTAAATAATGCAAGTGCGATATTTTAAAAAACAGTATTAATTAAATGACGAAAAGCTGGAAAAATAAATTTAAATGAAACATTGAAGGGAAAACTGCAGTGCATATAATAATTAATTTTTTTTTGTTTTTTAGTATGTGCTGCATGTATTATAAATACAATTATAGTCTCTTAGCTTTCATTGCATATATCAGCAATGATACAAAAAACAACAACACGTGTTCCTCTCATAAGAAGTTTTCTGGGTTATTTCGAATGAAAATGGAAAAAGTCATACATGACATACATACATCAGATTTATGTTGAAGCGACTTAAGGAAAGGGATGTACTTCAATATATACATTCAATACAAGCACAGTAAAGTCGGACATGAAATCTGTAATGAATTATTGATGACGGCATTAATCATATGCAAGTCTTTCACAGGTAAATGTGAGCTATTGCGTATTGGTCGAGGAAATATTAAGATTTTGTCTCTTCTGCAGTCGATGTAAATCGTTGACAACACCGAAAGTCCTTCTGCACATGTTGCTGTAACTTCAGCATTTTAAGTGCAATGTTCATAAATTTTAATTAACATTTTTTCCAGTTATTTTGCAACTTTCCAAAATCCTCACATTCATGTGCAAAAACATATATATATATATACAATATACAATACTATTTGTATATATTTCTACATAAGTTTATATGTCCTCGTCCATACACGTACTTAAGTGCCATCAGCATAATTATTCTGCTTCTAAAAGTTGCTTCATTTTCGACTTCGCTTTTAATGAACTCCTGATTTTTCATATCCTTCTTTACTTCATGTGCTCTTAACATTAGTACACTTTTAATGGAGCAGACTTTGTTCCTCAGCAAACTTTTGATTTTAAATAATCTTTATTCCTGAAAAACTATTTAACGCAATTTACATTTACCTTAAAATGAAATTACTTCAAATTTCAAATGATTGAATTTGACAAGCAATTTCCAAACAAAAGCAACAGTACGTTAACACAACAGCAAATAATTCGACTAAAGGGCAGTAATAAGTACAATAAATTCAAAAAAATTTCTTAAAAAACTTTATCAATGACATAACAATTCATTATTGGATTTTAACCCGACGCAGTACTCCTCTACAGGCATCTCTGGTGCGTGATCACCTTTTTCACTCTCAGAAATCAAGTGCGGTTAGTGTTCCTTCAACTTGACCAAATATTAATTCCCACCAGAGACATGGTCCTCCTATATGTCGTTGAAGCTTCGTCATTCATTTTCACGACGCGACCAAGCCACCGAAGCCGTAGAATGTGAATTCGCTTAATTTTATTAATGTCGTGATAAACCTGGTACGTCGCGTATTTCATGTCGAAGCAATTTTTGTTTTTGTGGCGACCAGGAGGACTGGAATGCTTACGCACTAACCACAATATGGCCCTCCGAAAGGTGAGTGCCCGACTCGCACGGCCTAAACCATTTTCCCTCATTCCTAGAGACCTTGTTGTACCCTGGGACTATGTTAATATTACTTTGAGGAAGGGTTCCTATTAGTCATTTAAGACTTCCATTGGTGTGACCTGCGTCCAGACTCCGCTGCTGTTGTAGATGATTAATCTTGCCATTCATCTTTGTGTGATACTGTTGATAACTCCAGCAGAGTGTACTTTTTTCAATCTCAGAATGTGTGTTTCGGCTCTCACTCCTGATACGAATTGGAATGTCGTCAGATTGCTCTTTATTTTAGATTAGTTTGCATGCAGATCTTTCTTCTTTTCTCTTAGCACATTTCCGATGAATTGTGTGATTTTGTTCCAATTTTCTGCCGTTCTGTCTTTTTTTCTACGATATTCTCGACTGTGAAATGAGTTATATATTCTGCAAGTAGTGTCCTTTCTCCATGCCATCTTTCGCAGTTAAAGAAATTATGCTCAGCATTATCCTCGACGGATCCGTAGTATATACAGTTGGACTGCGCTGCTTTTTGCATTCTGTATAGACATTTTCGAAAATATCTATGGCCGGATAGGAACTGTGTGACATAACAGTCAATCGCGCCGAAATTTCTTTCCGTCCACGACTTTAAATTCGGAATTAGTTTTGCCATCCATCTTCCTTTTAAATCAGAGTTCCATTGTTGTTGCCAAATCTGAAAAGTTTGTTCGCTTATATCTTAATGATTCCACTAATCACTACAACTGCTGGCTCGGATACAATTCGGTATGCAGAAGTTACCCGCAGTGCAGCAGTCCGCTGTACAGATGTGGAAGCGATAGTCGTCACTAATTTGTAACTATTGTTTTTTGGTTCAAAATAACATCCACAAAATGTTTAAAACATTATAAGTATTATCCTTAGTGCAAGAAGCAAAACAAATTGTATAGAGAAAGTCCATTGTCTATATTATCGATACGCAGGGCATAAAAAAAAAATCATCCAAAAAAAAAAAAGTTTTTTATTCAAAAAACCATCAACATCTTTAAAATGGTCGCTACAAATAGGTAAATACAGGCTGTGCTTTGGCTATGGTCTAGATCGGGGCTATCCAAAGCCGGCCCAAGGGCCTCATGCTGCCCGCTGCTAATATTTGTGTGGCCTGCGACATGTTTTTAAACTACTACAAATAGGCAAATTTTTCTTTGTTATATTTCAGTAACATCCCTTTTTGCTATTTTTATGATATCCCAAATAAATCAATTTAAATTTTGTAAATAATTTATTACACCTCATGTTAATTTACTTAATTAAAACAAACAATTTTTTATTATTTTTAATTAATTGAGTTTTAGTCTGACCATCCAGCTGCTTCGAATATTGCCAACTACCCATCATTAGTGTTCTTGGAATTATTTTCTATATATAATTATTTGTGGATAATTTTTTGAGACAGCAAGTACGAAATGTTGAACTCGTGCCCGGCCAAATTTGAAGCTCAGAGTCAGTGTTCATTAGCCAACAGCTTTAGAATAATTTAATATTCTTATAAGTATGTTGTTTGTTTATTTTCTCAGCTAACCAACTTCGAGGCATTAAAAAAGATAAACGTTCTTCTAATAAACACCACCTGATCGCTTGACATATCCAGTTGAAAAGTCAATAGTGAATTTTCTGTTCTAGTTGAGAATAATGAGATTTGATCAAAATTTTCCGAAGAGGTACTAAAAGGATTAAGGATTGAACTGAAGCTATTGACTTTGTACTAGAAAACAGTTTTTCGATCCAGAGCAGAGGAGATTCCAATTAACTCGCGTATAAAATTAAACAACAAAAGTAAAATTTAGTGTAAAATTTAGCAGATATAAAGTTCGCTTAGTTGGTAACATAAAAATTGACAAAAACCTCTCTAATCGCCATAATTTTTAAGAGATGAAGAAGATGAGCTTGTATTCTGAACTACATAGTAAAAAGAAATTGTTATAAATTAATATTTGTAGTGACATCATCAGTCGACAATTACATGCATCGGTAAGATGATTACTCAATTAACTGCTATCAACATTTGATGACGTTTGAACGAAGAGAAGTAATGGATATTAGATAACCTCACTACAGCCATCTCTTTTTGAAATCCACCTGACTTTGGAATCTACCTATGCTGTATAGCTCACTTCATAGTCGTGAATACCATCTGATTCCATATTCCATGTGATTGCATTGCTGTGTTTTTTAATTTTCATTCGGACGCAATATTTACATTGAAAAATAAATTGATATTTTATTTTAAAGAGTTCGTGTCCTTGCCACTTCTATAGCTACGCAGCGCCTTCGCAATCGCACTTGATATGTTTCTGGTGGTTATGGAATAATATTTACTTTTTCATTTACCTCGGAACATGGATCCCTTATGTATGTGTTGTTGGGCAGAGTACGCAAATGTCAGTATTGAATGAAATTGTATGAGTATCAATTATTATCCTTATAACCAAGCCTGTGTCAATTTTAATTTCGGTTCAATTTTTATTTTGTCATTTTTTTCTGCATTTCATACTCTCTCTTTACATAGCCCCGCTGAAAGAAATGTAGTCCTTGTATTAAAATACGAGACGAGTAAAATATATGTATGATTATCCTTTGGTTCGGAACATAATTAATTGAAAGTGTTGTCAGCATTTATTTTAATTGAACTTAAAAGTAGGCATGAGCCAGCAATGCATTTTCATTTAAAGTGAAAATACTGTAAATTTAAGTAGAAGATTTTTACTTTCTGGATGAGCTTCGTTCCTTCTTAAATGTTTTTTCAATTCAATCACATATTCAAACGATTATAGTTTTTTCATTTAATTAATACTTGTAAGGAGCTCTAGAAAATTTACCCATTGAAGTTGTCATACGCAGTAGTTCCATTTCTCATTTCATATAATGAATAAGTTGATAGGACAGGAAATTCGAAAACTTTTGCATTCGTGTAGTTCTAAGACTTAATCAATGTCATATATATATCACTCATATAGTTACAAAAAAAAAATCGATATAGAACATACACATATTCATATGTGCTTTCTTTGCATTCATACGTACACATACAGTTTTACTTTATAAGTGTTTTTATAAGATATAGCCCTGCTGTAGACAGCTCTTTTATATTTATTTGGAATAAATATTATTTAACTATAATATATATTAGTAAAGGTTGACTTTTCACAGCACAAATTGCGTTTTTTAAATAAATATGAAAAATAATTATGATTTAATTAAAATTCATTTTGTCTTCGTCAATTATATGCAATTCCATCATGCCAGCGCTACGTTCCATCCTAAATATATTTATATTGGCTAGTTCTGGTGCGGCCTTCAATTCCTTCAGTGAACTCTTTTTTGTAGCTTCAATTGACTCTGACTCGTAACGTTCTCTTAAAAGTAGTTACATTAATTTCGGGAATAGCAAAAATACGCAAGGGACTATGTCATCATAGTCATTTAGTTCCAGTTTTTGGTTCATCACAGAGGAGGGTATGAAAAAGCAATTTCATATATTATTTTCAACCATTTGGAGCAGTAATTCCTAAAGACTTCACTAGTTGTTCGGTTGCAAGGCGCAAAATAGATGTTCACACCTCTGTTTCTCAAACTATTTTCTAAAATCTCAGTGACCAGCCTCTCATTTCTGGAGATTATATAGATAACAAACTATTTCTTGAATAAATTGACGGTCTTAGTGGTAGTATTTCGCAGCGTCGATTGCAAGAAATCTAGTAATACCATATATTATATATTTACACACTAATATAAATTGAAACATAAATATTCATAAATTGAGGTCCAATTTTGCAAAGAAAACGGTTCGACTTATGGAGACTTCAAGTAAGGGAATTTTTTAATTTTTGATAGAAACTAGAATTATACTTTAAGATATTTATTTTTTTTTTTTAAATCAAATACAGGACAGAAGTTATAGTGAAGCAAAATAATTAGAAATTAGTGTTTGGGATTTTAATTTTGTCACCATATTTTCAGTAAAAAGACATTCCATTTTATTTAAAGCCTTATAGTGATATTCAGTTGTAGTATGGAATGAGTCTTCTATTTCATTCTTGGAAGGCTGCTGAACAATTTCGTCCACCGAACCCTCATCATCACTTTCTGTTGCGCTTAAAATCGGATCCACTGTAATTAGATATATACAGAGCTTTACTGTTTAATAATATTGCCACCTGTAGGAAAGCTTGATGTACAAATTGCATTGCCAAACTCAATGTAAGCGTTAAGAGTAGCATTGGGAGTTATTGTATTTACTTGAAACCATGTTGCCAGCGACTGGCATTTACACAAAGTAACAATATAAGAAAGAAAAAATTAAACATTTAGTTTGGAAAAAGGGACTTCACCTGACAACAAAATGCATTTATACCTTAAGTAAAAATTCGACTTATAGAATGCACTTTCCCATATTCCTATCGGCACGGAACAAAATTTTTGTTCGAGTTATAGAGCAATTCGAGTTGTAGAAGTTCGAGTTATGGAAGCAGAATTGTATGTAATTTGCTCTCTAAAACCCTGGTGCATTGTTTTTGGTTTAAATTATAGTAAATTCGAATTATAGAAGTTCGAGATATGGAAGTCTGACTGTATTTAGATACATATCATTAATTTATTGCATATGCTTAGGCCCAATTTTTTAAGTGCCAGTTTTATGGGTCTATGGAATATATGAGAGCTAAGGGGGTATAAGAGCTATGATTAATTCATAATTTAAAAATTATTTTTTTCTAATATGTTTTCAAAACATATTAAACTACAAAGATGAAAATTAATTGGTATATGTAAATGCGTTCTAGAGTTATTACCCAAGCTTGTTTTGAAATTCAAGCAGAAACTGAAAAAAGGAAAGAAATTTATTACTAAATTTAGGTGAAGAGATTGTATTCGATTTCCAGATCCACTATAATACACAATTTTTCAATTTTATTAATAATTCATAGCTATAAATTTTTAGGCCATATTTATTTACATTACACAGAAAAAGAATGTAAGCATGAACATAAGACTAGTATATTTCTATTAAATTGGCTTTTTTGCTAAATTCATAAAAATAGGTTCAAAAATTAATAAACCTGTATCAAACTAATAAAAAGGCTTATGATACTGCATATATATTTTTTTTTGTAGTTTTATTAAAAAAAATGTTCAATAATCTTCTTTCAATATAGCAAAATCGCTGTATTGGAATAATCATTTTCTAACGATATATAATTTATTAACCTTTGCGACAATAAATATTTCGATTTTTATATGACATTAGCAACAATGATACTTAAAATATTTGTTCATATTATGTATGATTTTATTTCTTCAGAAAGTGTTGGTACTGGGCGTTACAAACTATGTATTTTAAGAATTGATGTCAAGCATTGCAAAAGTAAGGCTGATCTGAAAGTAGGCTATGGATATTAAAAATGTTTCTAATTGGATTGTGTATGAAATAAAAAATTAATTTAAAAAAGCAAAATTGGTTGGTTTACGAGAAGAACTTTTTGCTTGTTACAATAAATCAAAATGATTGACTCTATTTTATATATCAATAATATATATTATATACTATATAAAAGTATTATATGTATAAAGCAATTAAAAATTAGTATAATATCATTGCATATTTTTAGGCATATGAAACAATCAAAATTGCTAACGGATTATACGTAGCATAGTTATAGGAGCATGCAACGATTTTAAATGAGTATATAAACATTTAAAATATAACATAAAATATAAAGAATATAAACTATAATATATTAAGTATAAAAACTACAATATGAAATACAAATGCAGAACATTACTTGTATAATATAAAATACAAAATGTAATAGAATATTGATTTTCAGCTTTAATTATTTGTATGATTTTGCCGCAAATTGAATTTATGTCAGTGATCAGAAGGCTTCACTGCTCCTTACTTGATTTAAAATTAAGTGTACATGTTCATAATATTCGTGGTATCTCCACTCAGTCATCACTTTGTTTAATTTCTTTGCGACATTATAGTTAATTTTGAATGCACCAGAGAGTGTTCCTCTAACTAGGCTTAAAAGTTCCATACATTTTATGTGGGCTTCGTCGAATTCTCAATTAAATCAGGGTTGGTGGCTTATTGCGATATTTGGTTTCCACATGAAATCAACCACTTT
>NW_024033168.1:0-8384 GCF_002237135.1 Teleopsis dalmanni
TTCTTAAACTTGTTTTTGAATTAATTATTATTGAATTTGAATTATTATTTGAATTTCCATTATGTAAAAATGTATACTAAATGCTAAATTTTGGCAGTTGTATAAATAAAGCAAAAAAAAAACATAATATGTTATTACTTCTTTGTTTTTCAACCGATTTAGTTGAAATTTGAAATATAAATAAATTAAGTATTTATAAAATTGTAAATGTGTTTTTGTTATTACTTATTAAATTTGTTGTTGAAGTAAATGGGGTTTATTGAAGGTCATATTTTTCGTAATTTTGCGCTGGTTTCTGAGGCCCTTAATAGGTGTAAAACATAGAGTAAGATGGCCAATTTTCTTTTTGTTGTAAAGTTTAACTATTTGGTTATTAGTAGGAAAAATTTCATGAAAAAACTCAGATACCTGTTTTGGGTATTGCAGATAGAAGTGAAAATGACCATGAAAAAATTACTGACTTTTTGTGCAATTTCGCTAATAAAATTTTATTGATAATTAAAATTGAAATTTTTTTACACATAGTGAATAACAATATCCTAAGCTTTAAAGAAAATCAAAATGATCATTTTTGAATAAATAGTGAAAAAGCTATAAGGGTTTAAAGTTGGTTCAATTTTTACGAAATCATAATTTCGCTAAAGTTGCATAAAACTGCAAATAACTTAGGAACTTATGGGCGGATCACGCCCATTTTTTGCATAAAGTTGTGTTGCTATGTACGTCATGTATATATATAGTCCAGTAAGTGTAAAAAGTTTTTTTAACGATAATAAATGATTTAATATGAAAATTTTGTATGGGGGGTGGGTGTGCCAGTGGGCAGAAAACCATACAAAAATTTTGGAATATAGATAATAATATAAGTTTTCCGGACACCAAAATTCAGCTTTCTACCTATCATAGTTTTTAAGTAATTTTGGGACCACGCTAAATGCCCCATGTTGGGACAAAAATTTCGCATGAATCGCCCAATCGACCGATCATCTCAAAAACTATATTTTAGGAAAATTTCATATCAATATCTATACTGGTTCCGAAAATATCGAATTTTGACCGCCTAATTTTGTGTTTTGTCACACTGTGCGACGCGTTGCATTGCCATAACAGAGCAGCAACAGTTGTTGCATGTGATTTGCTGTTTCTTGGATTAAAGCATTTGCTTTTGTTTTATTCTTTGTTCTATTTTTCTGTTTCTTATTTTTTACGTTTTTGTTTCTTCTTTACTGCACTATTTTTTCATATCTAGTGCATTTATTCAGAAATAAGAATCGCAACATTAACAGCGAACAACAACAATAACAACAACATAAAGACACTGGCAAAATAATGCAATGTATGTAAAAATAATAAACAACATGTCGCACAATGAGGCGTGCTTCTTTCAAATATGTTTAATGTTTCATGGCAAATTTAATTTAAAAATTGCAGCTGTCGATGCAATTGCTGCTCTTCACTGTTGTTGTTGCAATTACAACAATTAATGTTTGTTGTTGTCATAAAATCCACGGCTGTTGCTGCTTCTTAGAAATGTTGATACTGATCTGATATTGTTGCATTGCCGCTAGTAGCATTAACCTGGACGACTAAATTGCAGATATTAAAAACTCACTCAAAAGCAATTTGTAGTGATGCTCTCTTTTGCACTCGTATAAATTATTAAAAACCGGCGTAGTAGATTATGTATGCATTAAGTGTACAAAGTATCCGGAATTATTTAAAAATTTGTTTAATCAAAGTAGTCCCCTTAATTGGAATAAAGTTATATCAGCGCTTACTCAAATTTTACGTTTGATTCGTTTGATGAGATATCATTTTTAACGCCTTAAGCGTCGTTTTCGGTTAATAAAACATTTTTTGAAATCAAAATTTTTTCCAGCAACTACACTGGCAAGTTTTTGGCACAATTGCCACAGTTGCTTTCAGCTTACCATTACTACACACAAACGTTTATTTCTGAATGTTGAAATTGACAGGTGATAGCCTGATGATGACATATTTACACGGAAAACCAACAATAGCTACTGTAAGTATTCCAAATAAACTATAGTGATTATAACCCTTATATCTTCAATATAACATCAAACTCGCATTGTTGCACAAAGCCTATCGCATTAATGTAATGCCACATAGTCATTCCTATCAATGTGTTGGTATAACACATTTCACAAACCATTACGAGGGCTGCTATATATATTTCTGGCTTAGGCATCCTTAAGTGTTGTCAGGTGCAATCTGACATTTCCATTGAAAAGGTTGACATTTTTAAGCATAACATCTCTCAGAACGTGTTGTCATTAAATTGTGAATTGTTTTATTTACAGCGACTTAAAGAATTCATCTCGGCCAAAAATGGAATTAACACGTTTTAGTGCGATCATTTTTCACACCTTTCGACATTGATTATCACAACAAGAGTGCATTGATGAACTTAAATCTTTATATGGCGATGAAGCACCATCCCATAGCACTGTGAAAAACTGGTTTAATGCATTCAATCGTGTCCGACGCTCGCTCAACGACGAATTCAGTAAAGGTCGTCCAAAACCAGCCATTGTGCCAGAGAACATTGATGCCGTGCGTGAACTGATAATGCAAGATCGTCATGTGACATACCGTGAGATAGCGGTATCCTTGGGTATTTCTTCTCTAGCATTCATTCGATATTGCATAAACACCTGGCCGTAAAACAGGTTTGTTCTCATTGGATTCCGCACAATTTGACAATCGCTCAAAAAAAGGCTCATGTCGATTGGTGCAAAGAAATGTTAAAAAAATACGTTTGCAGTGCTTGAAAAGACGTTTTTAAGATCGTCACAGGTGACGATTCATTGATCTATGCGTATGAGTCCGAAACAAAACAACAACCGACCCTGTGGATCTTCGAAGACGAGCCAAATCCAACGAAAGTTGTTCGTGGAAGACGCACTTCGAAGCAAATGGTCGCCTGTTTCTTTGGCAAAAATGGTCATGTGCGACTGTTCCGCTTGAGCAACGAAGAACGGTAACTTCTGAATGGTACATCATAATTTGTTTGCCTGAAGTCTTCGGAGAACGAACGAATTCGAAAAACGAACAAGAGAAGAGGAATCATGGTTCACCATGACAACGCGAACTCTCACACATCGACCGCCTTTTTGACCGGCCAAAACGTCGAATTGATGGGTCATCCGCCGTACAGCCCTGCCTTGGCACCCAATGACTTGTTTTTATTCCCGCACATCAAGAAAAAATGCGTGGTCAACGATTTTCGTCGCCAGAAGATGCTCTTGAAGCGTTCAAAAACCATGTTTTGGAGGTGTCTCAATCGGAGTGGAAAAAGTGCTTCGACAATTGGTTTGAGCGCATGCAAAAGTGTATTAATCAGGCTGGAGAATACTTTGAAAAACAGTAAAACAATTTTTGATGATAAATATTCGCATTTTCATTATGAGCCAGAAATATATATAGCAGCCCTCGTATAAGTACGAAATAAATAATAAGCAATAAGCGTATTGATTCGTTTATCGAATGAAGATTATGCGGGTTGGTATTAGTGCTGTGTTCGAACTCCATGTTGGGCGACCTGGAGCCATAGTTCGCATTAAGAGCGAACCTCTTATTCAAAATTTGATATAAATTCATGAAATTTGTCATATTTACAATATATAAAAAATATAACTAAAAATCAAATTCAAAAATTAATAGTTCTGAAACCACTTTAAATAGCAAACAGATCTTGAGTCTAGCATAATAAAGTGTATATAAAATTCAACGTAAAATAATAAAGAGAACATCGTATTTGTTATCAATTTAACAATTACCGCCCACATGTCACGTCAAAATATATGAATGCAATTTATGGAACTAAACGATAAAAAATTTACTTTTATATAGTACACCGTCAAGAGAACTTTTCGTATATTTTATATATTAAAATTCACATCTTGAAACGGTATTGAATTGTATATTTATCTGTATTATATAATACAACATACATAATAAAAACGGCACAAAAGAGTTATGTTATTTCAATTGTTTTTATTTTTTTAACACAAAAGTTTATATTTTGTTTTTCTACATACTTCAATTAAATTTTTGATTGTATTTATTTTAATTTAAAAATAATTCGGCTAAAGCTTAAATATATTCTGATTTATAAAACAGTAGCTGTTGGCGACAGTATAGAAACATCTCTTAACATATATTTTTTGCTCGATGTTCGCTTAAACTTGTGCATACACACAGCAAAAAAAGTCTACGTTCACTCACAAAATTTTTTTTATATTTCGCACAACTTTTTTAATTTTACTCAAATTAATTTTTATTTTCTGATTTATTTTAACCAAAGAAACAACAATAAAGTTCTACAAAACAAAATTAACAGTTATTCTTTAAAATAAAATTAAACACAATTATTTGCAAAAGCAACAATTTTTAAAGCAGAAAAAGCCTATGTTCACTTTTTGATATTTACATTAGAACAATTAAAATTCACAGAAATCTTAAATTTAATAGCCTGTGGGATAACCTCTACATTTAATAACTTCAGTTAAGCGTCTTTGCATGGACTCAACCAGCTTTGCAGTATCCTGTGCGTTTATTTTTAGCCATTCTTCCTTGATGAGGTTTCATAACATGTTCTTGCTGAAAATCGTGTGCTGGCGAATCTTATTTTCCAAATAAACCCTTAGATGTTCTATGAGACTAAGATCTAGTGATTCTGATAGTGTTTGAAGTTACCTGGGGGCATGATTCATCAGCCAAATCCGTATGATCGCTGTTGCATGCTTAGGGTCGTTTTCCTGCTAAAACAAAAAGGTTGCCTCAAGCCCTAACATTCTATCATTTTCTTTCAAATTCGTTTTAAGTATATTTAGATATCCACATTTATGCAGTTTATTTTGTATAAATTCAAGTTTGCCAACACCATTACTTGCGATACACCCCCCAAACTATTACGCCTACACCACCATCTTTTATCGTAGAAATCAATTTTTGTTTATCATAGGTTGTAAATGATTTTCGCCACACTAGTTTGTTATCTTTGATACCTAATATGTAAAATCAGCTCTCATCGGAGAAAATAACTCACTTTTAGAACTTCATAGTTTTATATACATGTTTTCTTGCAAAGCTTAATCATTTTATTTTATGGTATCTAAATATGTATGGCTTCTTTATAATCCATGCATTTCTTCAAAATTTTCCGCACAGTATCAGCACATATTTTTCAAGTATTTCGGCAACATGTTCAGCTAGTTTAAAGCCTGCTACTCTTAGATTTACTTTCACCTGGTTGATTATACTGCGCCTTTCTCTATCTGACTGAATTGAGGGGCGGCCAGTGCGAGGTTTAGAAACGTAAGTATTCGTCTCTTTGAAGATATTTATAACTCTATGCAGAGATGAATATTGATCGGTGCAGTCATCTTTTCAAATTTTAACAGTTATTTGTCGCTCACTAATACTAATTTCATGCTTTTATTTTCCATTGTAAAAATTTACTGTTTATTTAAATAAAATATTTCCAAATAATTAATTATTGGAATCTTCAGGCAGTCAACTATTAATTATGATACACTTATGCTTGAATGCGAATTTAAATTAACGGTAAATGTAAATATTAAGAAATATCCATAGACTTTTTCTGCTCTAAGAATTGTTACTTTTGCATATAATTGTGTTTAATTTTTTTTGAAGAATAATTGTTGTTTTCCAGTTTGAACTTCATTGTTGTTTCTTTTGTTAAAATAAATCAGAAAACAAAAATTAATTTGAGTAAAAATTGAAAAAGTTATGCGAAATATAAAAAAAATTTTGTGAGTGAACGTAGACTTTTTCTGCTATGTTTGTAACAATCTGGTCATTTAAAATGCTTCTGAAATTCGTCGTCTGCAATCTGTTACTTAAAGGTATTCGATTATATTCTTCCTTAATGCCCCTTAGTGATATAAATGTTATTTCTGTGAAAACGTATTCATCCTTTTCGTGATAGTTTATTCGATTTTTCAAATCGCTCTACTGCGATACCTCAGAACTCAGTTTAGAGTACTTTGTCCAGAACACTAAGGTGAGCTGTTTTCTTGATATTGAAGCAGCCTTTGACAATACAGATCACTCACATATCGAAAGATGCCCCCATAACAGAAGAGCCGATAGTAAGACTCTCACATGGATAAGCAATGTGTTACGAAATAGGATGGTTAAATCCACTCTTGACAATGCCGAAATAGAAGCACATATTTCAAAAAGAAGCCCACAAGGTGGTGTATTATACCCACCCCTGTGGTCAATTGCAGTGGACGGGCTCTTACATCGACTAAGTGCCAAACAATTCGAGGCACACGGCTATGTTGACGATATAGTCATACTTGTTCGAGGTAAATATGAAGACACGATCACATATCGACTCCAACAAGCTCTGAACATCGTAGTTAGATGGTGTAGAGAGGTAGGATTAAATGCAAATCTTAAAAAAAGCAAGTCTGGTTATCTTCACCAAGAAAAAGAAAAGAGTGCTTTCTAATAACCCTTCCCTGAATGGAGAAGAGCTATCAGCTGTTACCCAGGTAAAGTACCTGGGAATGATTCTGAATAATAAATGGACGTGGAATTCTCATGTATACAGCGTTATCCGAAGAGCCAGAGAGGCATTATGGACCAGCAAAAACCTCATTGGTAAACACAGCGGCCTAAATCCTAAACTCAGCCTCTGGATGCAGACATCTATTGCTAGGTCAATTGTTACTTATGGATTATCGATCTGGTACAAGAAAGATAGATAAACTATGTAAGCTGTAGAGATTAGCTGGCATAATGATAAGTGGAGCGATGCCCGACATCAGCCCTTTAGGTTGCATTGGGGCTCCCCCATTTCACCTACTTGTTTTTTTTTTTTTTTGCTTTTAATATATTTTCTTATATTGCGATCTGTCAATTCGGAATACACAAAAAACAATATTTAAAAGTGACTAAATACTTAAAATTTTTGTGAGCTTGAATGGACTGTGCTCAGTAGTACATCCATCTGTTGGAGTCGGACTCATTAAAGTTCCAGTGGCGTTTGTTTGTGGAGGCGTGTGAACGTTCTTCCTTTTGCTATCATTCTGCTCATAAAGGCTTTTAATGACATCCTTAACTACGGGAATGTTGAAATCGCGATGTATACATTCATTTGTTATATATCTAGGAGCATTTAAGATTAATCTAAGGGTTTTTGATTTGTATCGTTAGATAATCTCAATATTTGAAGATGCAGCAGTAGATAAGAAGTTTATTTTTGACTGAGAGGTTTGAACTTTTATTCTGTACCCAGTAGAGCTCCCGCAGTCTGATGCCAAGTGCTTTTATTTTTGTAAAACCTTCTTGTCAAAACGAAAGCAATAACTTTTATAGCCAAGCTACAGTTGACTAGTAATCAATCAACAAAGATTATTCGATAATTCCCTGTCAGGTAGAGAAATGCAAAGAGAGTGTGGTGATAACACAGTACATATGGGTCACTCTTTTACAAACCGGACGGATTTTGGTAAAAAATGACCTCATGATCTCCGATTTGGCTGAAATTTTTTTTATGAGCTCCTTTCATAAAATAAGAAGACCCGTATCTCGGGAAAAAATTTTGTGATTTTTTTTCTAGGAGATATGGACCCATGGGGTTATGAGAACTGGCATAATAGACACATTTTCAAATGGCTATATCTCAACTTCTATAAAAGGTAGAAACTTGAAATTCACAGCGTTTCAAAGATAATTGATAGAACTTTTATAAAATTCTTTAAACAATTAAAATTGTTTATACTTAAGTACTAATATTAACCATTAAATTTCAAAAAAAAAATTTTCTCAAAATAGTCCCTAAAATTCCATTCTTTATATTTTATTTAGATTCAATTTTAAATTTTACTAAGAAATAAAAATTTTCAGGAACCGATTATTTTTTGAAATTATTTAAAATTTTTTTTTCTACCACAAAACACATCAAGCACATGCGGACTACATTTCCATTGAATGAATTTTCAAAGAATATACTACATATATTCTTATATAATATTTTTGATTTCGATTAGTAATAAAATTCCACATAAAACCCAAAAATTTCAGGACGATATTGTAATTAGAAGTACTTTTAAAAATTTATTTATCCTTCATATCACACCAAACACATACACACGATTTTTCAGTAAAAAAAAAAAGGCATATGTCACAAAAATTTTTTTTTTTAGTTTTGATTCAAATTAATATATAAATTCTACTTCAAAAATAAATATTTCGACTGTGATATTCATTTTAGAAGTAACTAAAAAAAATTAATTAATCAGGTGTCCTTCACGTTACTCATACGGACCAAAGAACCATGAAATCAATTTTCGAAGGAAAACTATACAAAAACTTTTACTTTT
>NW_024033169.1:0-8381 GCF_002237135.1 Teleopsis dalmanni
TCTATCATAATAAATACGAAAACATTTATATTAACAATGAAAATGACTGCCAAACAAATGATTATATCGATATTGCGTTCGAAAATTCTGAAAATCAGAAACCGTCGGTCAATCCGAAAATTGTAGAAAATACAGATACGCGAGAAGAAAACTCCATTCGTAGAAGAGGTCGCCCGAGACTTATTCGCACAAATTCACGCGGTAGGCCTCGAAAAGAATATTACACGTCAAATCGGAATGGTGAAGAATCATCCAACGAAGACGAAAATACAAGTTCAGTAAGAAAAATTGCTGATAAAAACCATTCAGATGATGAACCTGACAACAACGTTTTTGAAGATTGTGAAATGGCGTTTCTCACTACATACCAAACTCCAGTAACGATTTTGGAGGCACTTGAAAGCGATGAAACAAATTCCTGGTCAAAAGCGCTAGAAGACGAAATAGTGGCACAACTAAAGAATAAAACATGGGAAGTGGTCGAAAGACCGAAATCACGAAAAGTTATTGGGAATAGATTCGTGCTTCGAACTAAAGATGACGGAAAACAGAAAGTACGATTAGTAGCGAAGGGTTTTGCACAACGACCAGGTGAAGACTTTCATGATACGTTTTCTCCAGTCGCTCGTTCAACATCTATAAGACTACTTGCGGCACTGGCAGCAAAAATGGATTTGGAGATCCATCAGATGGATGTCATTACAGCATACCTAAATGGAGAGATCGAAGAGAGTGTCTTCATGGAAATTCCCGATTATCTTATACCATTCCTGAACAAAGTTGTTTCATCAAAACCAGTGGGAAAAACTTCAACAATATTGTGTGGAAAAGTTAAAGAAACAGCGCAGCATTGGTTAAAGGCGATTAAATCAAGTAAGTCACCTGTATGTTTATTAAAGAAAGCTCTTTATGGACTCCGTCAGTCTGGGCTATCATGGTACATGAAATTGACAAAGAAACTACAGAATATGGGTCTAAGTGCAGTACAACAGGATCCTTGTGTATTCACTAAGCGAGAAGGCAACGACATTGTTTTGATGACAATATATGTAGATGATTTACTAATAGCGTCCAATAATAAGTTTCGTATAAAAGAAATAAAGGCTGCACTTGCGAATGATTTCGAAATGAAGGATTTGGGAATAGTAAGTAATTGTCTTGGCATCGAGTTTCATCAAAATTTAAGCAAGCATCAAGTTTTTCTTTCACAAGAGAAGTATGCAAAAAGCATCATTGAAAAGTTCAATATGAAAGACTGTAAACCAGTGAAGACTCCCATAGAATTGAACATTAAGTTAACGAAACCAACAAAAATTGATGAAGGTGTTATGAAGATGTATCCCTATCAAAGCTTGATAGGAGCATTAATGTACTTAGCTGTCACAACTCGACCTGATATTGCGTTTGCTGTAAACTTTCTTAGCCAGTTCAATTCAAATTATAACGTGGAACATTGGAAAGCAGCAAAACGAATTCTAAGATACCTTAAAGGTACAAGCAACTATGGTCTATTGTATGAGAAAAACAATGAAGAATTGTATGGTCTGGTTGACGCTGATTGGGGCGCTGACTTAAACGATAGACGTTCATATACAGGGTATGCGTTCATTATATCAGGAGCAGCGATATGTTGGGAAGCTCGAAAGCAACGTACAGTAGCGCTTTCAAGCACTGAATCAGAATATATGGCCATATCTGAGGCCACAAAAGAAGCGTTATATCTAAAGGCAATCCTTGATGATGTTGGCATTACAAGTAAGACAATTGAAATCTTTAATGATAATCAAAGCGCTCAAAAATTAACGGAAAGCTTCAGGTATCATCCACGGACAAAGCACATTGATATTCGTTATCACTTTATTCGCAGCAAGGTTAACGACGGCACTGTTAAAATCAAATATATGCCAACAGAAGAAATGCCCGCAGACGTCCTTACCAAAGGACTCACTACAGAAAAGCATGTTAATTGCTTACGGAAATTAGGAATGAAATATTAAAGTCATATTTTATACATAATAAAAGCACTTTAAGAGGGGGTGTTGTTATGTAAAGTACTTTTTAAATATTAATTGCCTGGCAACTCTGGCCTGTCATTATTCTATATTCCTTTTGTAATTATTATTCATTATTCATTTTTAGTATAGTTAATAAAGCGAAGTAAAGAACATGTTAAAAATACATCGGACCGTGTTTCACTTTTGCTAAAAATATATAATAAAATAATATTATATATATATCTAAATATATATTATTAGAATATTTTATTTGAATACTTTACGAATACTATATTATATATTTTTTACAATAGTATTATATATATATAATTAAACATTAAAGTTAAAATAATAAATATTCGTCAGCTATATAATATTCAGGTTCGATTCCTAATATGTAACGCAATATAAAATGTTCTCAATGTGTTTGAGATAAAATAGATATTTTCACAATTTGCTTTTAAAGACGCTTATTAAAGCTTATTAATGCTTTTTTCCTTTTAGAAATATTTTTTATATATGGCACTGCTCATCTTTACAGATTACAGGGTTTTGGCTTAACCGAACGGGGGCATAAAATAGGTTCAAAGCAATATTTTCTGAAATTTTATATTAAAAAGTGGGTACATAGGCATATGGTTCCCTTCTACATATGATGAATGAATCTATGGTGAATGTGATGTATGAATTGATGATGTATGTATAGGCATATATATTTACAGGTAGCCGTGTACAGGACCGTTTAGTAGGTTAATAACCACTTTTTTAGTAAATGATATAATATATACTTCTTTTTGTTAATAACCTTGTCTCTTGCTAATTAGTTTCTTTAAAGTGAAATAAAGCCCTTTCCCTGACCCAATTCTTTGCTATACCTAATGTAAATGGTTATGCTGGAGTAGATGGTAAGGAATTGGGGTAACCTTATAAGAACCAATCGTTATACTATTCTGTTGGCCCAAATTGTTTTTCACAATCTGTTATTAAATTCACAATCTGTCTTTGTAGTCATGCTGAAATTGATTATAATTAAATGCGAACAACTTCATATAGATCTGTATAGTTATACAATATGGATAGTAACCTTACTGTAGAATAATTATATCCACAGTTGATTACTAGGTCAAGGCTAAAGGTTTGGTTCGTACTTTTAACTGCAAAGAATCTTCTTTTTTCAACACAATAGAACTGGAATTTTTTACAGGCAATCTGTGTTATCATCTTAACATGATGGATAATTTGAAATTAATTTGAAATCTAACAAAAAAATGTTTACTGCAATTCCTAATTAAATTGAATATTCATGTCATTAAGAGCATTAGTACATAAATTTAATATTATATTTTTATTACCCACAAATTCAGATGGATTAAGTTTCTTTGATTGATTTGTTATACAATAATATATTTTGATATATATAGCTAATATATACGAAAACATCCAGATACTCGAATAATATAATATGTCTAAAACTACATTTTATCACTTTTACAGCAAGTGCTAAAAGACACTAAGTAAGTAAATAAATATTATTAAGATGCAGAAAATTTTTAATCAAAGTATATATAATAATTAAATAAATTTGTTTTTGTAGTTGTTTTTAACACTAGATTTTCGCAGTGTTAATCAAGCTATAAATAATTTATTACTTTGAAGTCAGCAGATAAAAATATCTTAACGTCACATATCTTAACGTCATAACGTCACATAACGTTAATATAAAAATGCTTAATTATATTTAATTAATATAATTAACTACTAAAATTATGGAATTTTAAAATTTCAATAAGACATGTTTAATGGCAAACAACCAATTACATGAAAACGATTATTTATTAATATTATTTAACAAAGCTTATTATCGGCCAGAGCTATAATTAATTTACTTTCATTTGGAAGTAAAAATTAATGATTAATAGACTAGTTATGTTAATATTAATGGCATTTTTATGTAGAAAATTTCCTGATTTTATTATAAATAAGTGCAATTATCATTTGTTTTTATTTGGAATATAAAAAAAAAATGTTTATGAAATAAGTATTTAAATTAAAAATCTTATATATGCAGTATTATCTAATTTGTGATTCTAAAAGTAAATGTGAATTAAACACAATCGAAATAGGGATTTCGATTTGAATTTTATTTCAATATATAGACATTGCCATTAGGAAAAAAATACCATCAAAATATCCTCCATGCGATATCTTACAGCATTGAATCATTGACGACATGTCAGCACATAACTGACAACAGCTCAATCTTAACTTGATGATAATTGAAAAAAAGATATAAATTTCAATTATACTTCAATATATAGACATTGCCGTTAGGAAGAAAAATATCATCAAAATATTCTCTACGCGATATCTTACAGCACTGAATCTTTGACGACATGTCAGCAAATAACTGACTACAGCTCGACCTAACTTAATGGAGGTTCGACGTGATTTTTCACAACTTTAAAAGTTTGAAGATTGTCTACATAATATGATCTCTTGGGTACCAAATAGTACAGCCTTAATTAATCTTAATGTTCAATTTACATTACTGAAAGGTGTAATAACACGTCCAGAAAATTTCCTTCTTAACTAAGCCAAAACAGGACTTAATGGAGACATTTTATTATTCCAAATGCAATTATTTTGTTTGTTGACATATCTACCAAATGAAAAATGAGTCTCACCTCTGAAGAAAGTTCATTGCGAAGTGTACTAATATAGAAACACAATTTTTGTATTAGGTTTTCATAATTTTAACAAGTTCAGCGGTAATTAAGCGATCCATCTTATAAATTGTGATAACCTTAAACTAAACATATAATGACAGTTTTATTTGCCATGGAATGTCACTGAAACAGTATTTATCATATCAGGACCAATACATGTGTTACCCCAATAATATGTGTATTTTTATCTACATTTAACAGTTGAAAATGTCTTGGGGTTCTCTTCAGGGACTAGAACTCAGTTTCCCTTGTAATTATAACAAGTGTAAAAAAGGACAAAAAATTAAATAAAATTATTGTACGTGTCACAAAAGATATCACCTGTGTCAAAAATTTGGGAAGCGAACTATGAATTTTCATTGATTAAAGGATTTTAAATAATTCAGTCGAATGATTTCTTTTCTTCTACTTAATGATATTAATCATTTCTGCAGCACAGAACCAACTCGGGGAGACCTATATAGAGAGTATTGTGAATGTTGGGGTTTGCAATTATCTCATGAGTTTTTTATGCAATATATGGTTTGACATTCACAGAAGATATAGTAGTATTATATATTTAATTTGATATATAGCCCAACTGTACACCACTAAAATTAAAAATATCTTGCGGTTTGTTAGAGCTTCGAAATGTTTTTATAATTTACTAATAGTTAAGGTGACGTGAGGATATGAAATGATGATAAACACTTGTCATCATGGATATGTGAGTCTTTCAATTGAACTGACTGCTACAGTAACCTAACTCGACCCATTTATCTTCGAAGAGAGCAGCTTTTCCGTTTTCTATGTTAAAGTGCATCTTAAGCAAAAATTTCATTAAATTTGTATAGTCACTACTTTCCATAGTAAGAACTTATACGAACAGAGTGTCTTAGTTAAATTTGTCTCAAATTGAAAATGAATAAATTATTTCAGTCAATTTAAAGACACACGTGTATAAATATTAATAAAGATAAACTGAACCTGTTTATGTATTGAAATTCGATATAATATTATCACAATAATCTTACTGGAAATTACAATAGATTTGTTAAAAATATTAATATTAAATAAAGTCTGTTGTTTTATTATATTTTAATTTTATTGAGTTTAATAAAACTTTACTTAAGTATAATAATAAGCTCTTCAATTAAATTCATTTTAATTTTTTAATATAGAACCATCCATTGACTTAGAAATACATTTCATACATTATACATACATATGTATTATTCTTATTATGTATATATCTAATATTATTATACATATTATTGACCATAATTGTTCCAAAAATTTCATTTATTTTATTTATTTTATCCATTATAATCAGTTTCAGCTATAGTAGAGACATATATTATAATTTTGACTAATTTATAATAATCTGATTAATTTTTTACTTAGTATGTACACAAATTTCAAAAATATTGATTTTATTTATTTTATTGTTCTCAACAAATTAAATTAAATATTTCTGAACTTAAATAATTAATACTTAATTGTATTTATAATATTTGACTCAACGAGATTACTTATGTTAGACCTTAAGCTATTGTAATGTTGTTTACATTGATTAGCAGACTTAATGTGTCAAGTTCAAAATTGCAAATGCAATAGCATTAAAGGCGTAGCCATGGATCACTGGGTTAATAATGAACTAAATAAGTAGAAATTAAAATGTGTATTAAATCTAAGTCACGACTTACAATTCCTTTATAAAAATATTACAAGGGAATAGCTAACATATAAAAATAAATAAATATAAATATTAATATTAATAATTGAATTAAAACCAAAAATTAATTCCTAAACATTTAATATTTATATCTATTACAAACTAATTAACTATATTATTAAAGAAATAATTAATTTTTAAATAAATTGATTAAAAATTATTTATATAAAATAATAATATAAATAATTATTTGCAAAGTGAAAAGTTTGTTGCTTAAGTCTTTGGTTTACCTGGACAAAGCTTGATCTAAATACATTTGCATAGTTTAACTTTAGAGTTGACGTGCAGTTCAAAGTCAATGTCGTATATCGACGTTTCAGTTTGTTTATACAAACTATAAAATATCTGGTTTAGGGTAACATAATTCTCTGCCAATCAACCCGTGGACCACAACCGGCTTTTGCAAAGCGAAACTTACTTCGCTCTGCAGTTGCAAGCGGCAAATAAATTTACATCGAAGCGTTATTTTGTTAATGAACTTGAATCGCGGCATTATTTAGCAATTTTTTTTTCAATTTTATTTTAGTAATTAGTGCAATCGATTTAGCACAAACTAGTCATTAAAAATGTTGTAGTTTGTTTTATAATGAATTTTGTTTTTAACAATTATTGTTTTATTTTATTATTTTTTTATATAACATAAATATTAATTCTACGGACCAGGGCCTTATTATGGAATAAGTTCCTTTGTAATCTAATCTCTGATATAAGTAGATTGTACCCGAAAGAAGTTACTATTGGCGCGACGCTCCGCGTTACCACCATATGAAGGAGCAGGATTGTCTTTACAACTAAGAAAAGGTGTCCTACTTTAGCAAACAGACCTGTGGCTTTTGATTCAAGTTACCATCTCTACTAGAAGATTCTATCTGAAGAGAGAGAATGTCAAATCTGTTTGGAGGTAAATGAGTTCTGCAATCACATTGTTTGTGTTTTGTCTTAAGGAACTGCCAAGATCATCTATCCCAACCCGAAAGAATGTTCTATCAAAAAAAATATTGGCCTTCATTCAAAGAGTTGAATATCTGGTTAGTTTACAACATGAAAGACTCCTGCATGAAAAGTTTTCTGTATTTTTCCAACTCTAATTGTATTTGGTGAAAATACTAAACTTTTGGGTACAACATTTTTTAGGAATCATCATCATAAATTACGTTTTCTCTCCACTATTTTTTTAACACAACTATTCTTTTAATTTTATATGAATAATATAAAGTCCTTTTCCTGTCTTTTTTGGTAAAATTCCAAATTGAGACAGTCGATTTTATTAAGCCTCTCTTGAAGTGAATTTTCCAGCAGAAAAATCGTCCATCGTTCGTCATGGACAGGGACAGATGGTATTCACTTAATTCCAGGTCTGGACTAAAAGATGGATGCATGAGAACTTTTGGCGCTTTTGGCGATTCATAATCGATGTGTGTGGCCTGGCGTTTTCCTAATGGAAAACAATTAATCTTTTATAGTCCGAAGCAGGCCGTTGGTTTCTTCAGATGGTTCAATTGTTGGCAGTATAGTTTGCCGTAGGGGAGCAGCATATAGCAGATGATTCTCTGCCAATCCCACCAAACACACAGCGAAATTATCTTGGGCGTCAATCCCGGCTTGGCTACCATTTCAGTCGGCTTACAGCGATTCGACCATGACTATTTTCGCTTGACGTTGTCGTAGCTAGTTACCAACCGTTTGAGAAATAGGTCAATTTTCTTGCGATTCAGCAGCGATTGGCAGGTAAAAATTTCAGTTCATGAGGTTTTTTGCGTTAACTTGTGTGGCACCCATATATCGAGGGTCTTTTTGTATCCAGCAATAGGTCAATTATCTTGCGATTCAGCAGCGATTGGCATGTAATAATTTCAGTACATGAGGTTTTAACTTAACTCGTTAACTTGTTTGGCAATTATATATCGAGCTTCTTTTTGTATCTAGCGTTATTCAAATGGTTCCAAA
>NW_024033170.1:0-8378 GCF_002237135.1 Teleopsis dalmanni
ATATTAGTATCACTATACTTATATTAAGTTTTAGATTACTACCAATGTATTTTTCTAAGTACTCAAAATTTGTCCACCGCTTCATATCCTACAATCAATATATTTTAAGTTTTATTGTTACTAGAACGCAACATATATTTAGCTTCAGAAAGACCTATACTGAATTCTACTTCGGAGGATAATGCTTCTATGTTTCTAAACATTATTTCTAATGCATAACTGTTATCTATTAAATTATTTTTAAATAAATTGTTTGAAATAGAAAAAATTTTAATGAGAAAAATACATTTATTAAGTCATAATTTAGACATTTTTTTACCAATCTTCTTCTTATCAGTTATATTCAGTATGACGTTATAAAATAGTGCTTATTATTATTATAATAATTTTATTATAAAATCAAAAAGCTCATACTCTAGTTTATTTAGTATATTATATTAAAAAGAAATTCATTAAAATATATTTATTAATAATAATATTTTTATTTATAGAAGTTTAAATTTGAAATATAAGATCTTGACACAATAACCCTCTGAATAGAATTACTTAAAGGTTACTTTAAATAAACAACGAAAAAATGATCAAAATATATGAAAATACTCTTAGTAATAAAAAAAATAACTTTTGATTAGTGAAATAAATAAATAAAATTACTTAAAAGCCTACCGCAAAATTTAATTATCGTTACAGTTGATGGCTTGTTGTAGCTGTCAGTCAGATGAAATGCTTGCAATATTGCTGAATGCGCTTACAAGTTGCTCGATATCTTATCTTCCTCAGCTCAATACTTGTACGAATATACTCCATTTTAAATGAGTTCACCTAACAAATATTTACTGAATGCTCGCCTGTCGCTCTTATTTGTACTACTGTCAGTCAGATTTGCTATTTTTAAAGCCGTATGGTATGTATGTATGCATGAGTATGTATGTATGAGCGTAGATACCACTCTCAATTTATTTCGCTTTGTGGCTTCGTTTAACGTCGAATAGACAGTTGAAACATGGTAGCAGTAGAATTAGACTTTATGAAATCCATAAAAAGAAATCCATGGCGTATGTGTTTGGATGTATGAGAGACTTTGTGTGAATTGTTGTGGTTAAAATGATGTACGGGTAGGAGTATGTGTGGGAATAAATCTAAATATACTTATGTTTAAATATTTAATTTTCATGAAATAATATTAAAAGATACATGAAACATTATATAAACTGAGTTCATTATTGTGATTTCAATATAATTATTGTATATGGGGGATTAGAAGCAGATTTAAAAGGTTTAGTGTGTGAGTACACATTAGAGATAATTTTATTAAGATACGTATTTAATAAGTAAATCAAATTAAATTTTATAAATAAAGTAAATAAGAAAATTGTTAAACATAAATGAGATAATAGAAATTTAATATCTCAACAGTTTGATTTATTAAACGAATAAATTTTATATTTACTGAAGTTAAATTAATTTTAAGATACTTAGGGAATCAGAAATAAATTAGAAAGTTATTCAAGATTTGAATTGAATACCATTTTTATTAAAATTATCATAAAAATAGTTTTAGAATATTTTAGAAAGTGCTTTTTGGTATTGCAGTGGAATGATGACGTAGTAATCCATATCATAAGGTTACATAAAATGCTTCTTCGAGTATCTAATCCTCTACCCTTTCTTTTTCTAATTTCTGCATTCACACTGGTGCATCCGTCAATCCTATTAACCTTACAACAGTTAAGCTAACCAACCCTTGTACATTGTCATTACTGTTCCTTATAACTCTAGAAATTGGAAGCTAATAATTATACTACCAGTGACGCTAACATTCTACCGAGTTAAATCACAACAAAATGGAGTCATGCTTTTTCTTAGCTAAGAAATCGCTTCGCTCTGCGCAGTTATCAAAAATGGTGGTAAATAATAATCAGGGAAATAATAATATTTAAACTACAGACTATATTTATTAACTATATTTAAGCTGCAACAGCTGCTTGTATATATTGTCCAATCTATTATGAATTTTCTGATACATAATATCATTATCCTTATGATCAACAAGTTATTATAAAACTAGTTAGAGTTTAAAAGATGAGATAAACAAGGCCATTGTGTTTCTCTCCAGATCTCCAATCATTACCAAACATATATATGTATATGTTATATATATAGGTACTATCGAATCTTTTCCATTAAAATTGAACACTTTTTCTTGAATGTGCTTAAACTAAAGAGCTTTAAAAATAATTAAGAGATTATTATATCAAAATATCAAAGGATATTAATTGTAGGTTTCAGCTTATTTTTTTTTGTAATAGTTTGATTGTGGAAGTATTTCAAAGGTAATGCTTGCATTGTGGCAGTATAGTCAACAGTACATAGGCACTGTTTGATAGTTTCAGGTTTTGTCAGTTAAAAGTACCAATTGAAAATGTAAAGCTAAAATACTGCACTTCTATATTAGATACTTATGCAGAATAAGATGTGATAGTTATAAGTTTTGCAAGTCACTTTTCAAGCCTGTACTTCTGTATGAAGTAGAAACATGGACAATTATCAACCGCAGTGAGAAGGCATTAGGAATATTCGAGAGAAACATTCGTCGGAAGATTTATGGTCCCTTACGTGTTGGCTGTGAGTATCTAATAGAACGATGAGCTGCATGAGCTATACCGCGATATTGATAGTTAAGCGTATATAAAGTCAGCGGTTTCACTGGCTTGGTCATGTCGTGCGAATAGATGAAAGTGTTCCGGCTAGAAAGGTGTTTGATTCGGTACCCGCTGGTGGAAAACGCGTTAGAAGCGGTCCGCATCTTCGGTGGAACGACCAGGTGACCAATAATTTGAGGGCAGTCGGTACTACCAACTGGCGACAACAAGCCACTGATTAGGCTACTCGACGCAGTCAAGAGCGACTCAAGTCTTTAATAGGCAACTAAGTATGTAAGTAGGTTCTTAGCTTTTATTAATATATATGTATGTTTATGTACGTACATTTATTGTTTATATTAAATTATTTTCTATATATTTAACAAGCTATGTTTTCTATATCTAATTTGTTTAGTTTCATACGATATGCTTAAATATTTTTAACTGAAATACTTATTTTACCACATTTTGCAGCATTTTTTTAAAATTATTTCTGGTTTTTACACATTTCAATTTAATTTTAAAAATTGTTCAGTATAAAGTTTTTTATTAATTAAAATTTCTTGCATCACTCACTTTATTTTTTCCCATATTTCCTCGCCAAAATGCTTTAGCACCAGCAGTTCCAAAGCATAATTAACAAATCCATACTGCAATGAAAAACAAAACAAATTTTGTTTTAGTAATTGTAATATAAGTATTTAATTTTAAAATTTTTTAAATTTAAAAAAAATACTAAAAGTTAATTACATGGAAAATTATTGTGACCAGTGCTAAATTATACTCGAGATTTTATGCTGTGATTGTGATTATTAATATTCCACAGTTCAGTTTTATGGCTTTTCTTTTAGAAAACATTAATAAAAACAAGCAATTAAGTTTTTAATTTTGAGATTGTTTTTAATATATTTTGCAAAGTTTGTTAAATTAATATTGAAGTTCAATTTTAATATTAGAGGAAGAGAGTTTATTTTAGTATTTAAAACCCAAATAATAAATAAATTTTGCCATACAATTCAGTTAATTTTATTGATTTAATAATTTTATGACACAATTAAAATTCAATAAAAGGTCTATGAAACGGGTACTCTCTGTACAAGTGATTTGGAAGTAAAGACGCCCTTTTAATTACCAGATTCAGAGTTAAGATTAAAAACTCTTTACTTAACAGTTCCACTTGCATTACTTAACAAGATGAGATTGTCTGATATGACAGAATAATGTGCTTGTCCGGAAGATGGTGAGACTTTATATTAGATTGTAATTTATAAAGTGAATATTAGGACGGAATTCCTTAACAAAATACATTGTAACTTTCCATATACCAACTGAATATTAACTGTTCACTGTCTTTTTTTAGATATAAATGACATGTTAAGATTATTTCATTGGAAGTCTTATATATAAATATTATAATAAAGAAATACAATTTTGTAGACATACATCTGGTTAAGAAATTCTGAGTCCTCCACGGAAGTTTCATACATAAAAAGAATCATATTTTTGAAAGACCATTATGTGGAATATCTTTCAGGGCTATTAATCACACTTGTAGATTGGATTATATTAGTTTGGATGCTTTGACTCGTTTGAATTTTATACTACTTGTCTTGATTAGATTTTGTTTATATGGAGCCAGCAGCGTAAGGATATCCTTCATTTTCCTTTGAAAGAGCTGTTTTGTAAAGATTCTTTTTAAAATTATAATAGGTAGTCTATTTTAATAAGAACACTCACATAAATATCAAAATAGATATTTCTCCTTAAACAAAACTTAAGAACTACTTAAATAGTCTTGATTTTACAGCCTAAAGTACTTCAAGACTGCTTTATTTTTTTGATTCGTTATTTTATATTATCCAAAAGATTCGAGAAATTTTAGAAATGGTGTCATCATAAAAAATTCAGATACATTAGTATTTGTAAAACATTTTTATGTTGGCTAGATAAACGGCCAACCTTAAAATATTTGCATAAAATATAGTTGTTATTTAAAGTAACACCATTTCCCAGAAATTTGAAACTTTAGATTCTATTCATAAAAACAAACTTAAAGTTTCTGAATAGATATATGTTCAAATAATTATGATTATTATTATTGTTAGGGGATATGGCAGTGCGACCGTCGGATCTATTGTGCCCCTTCTGGGTTTAGAGTAGGGCTCTAAGCCCTGTTGTGTCAGTAAAAAGTAGTATGGAGTCTACTTTACAGAGTTTTATTGCCTATTCCGTAAGAATATAGATTCTCAAGAGTCTATTCCGTATGTTTATTAGCGCTGGGCATTCTAACAGCACATGTATGACCGACTCTCCTCATTCTCTTCACAGAATCTACAGTTTGCATCCGTATGTATACCTATCTGAACCATAATAGAAGATCATAAAGGTACGATTCATCTTGGACTTTCTGTGAATAATGCTCACTGGTGACTGAAAAAGACATATCTACTATACTATTGTGTTGGGTTATTTAAATTCAAATTTAAAAATGTGGATTATATATTATGGAACTCAAAATTATCGTTTTAACTTTAGATTAGTGATAAGATTTGATAGAAGTCGCTCAACTCTTTTTTTTTGTCAAAATTACGAGAAAAAAGACACCACAAAGGTTTCCTATCTAATTGCAGAAGGTCGAATTTCTTTCATTTCATGTAACTATATGTTACTTGCTTAGACTGTTTTATTAAATATGTTGTGCTTAGTGATCTGTTTTAGAGATCTACAAAGCCTACAAAATCTCAAGCTTAGTTTCAATTATTTTCTGCAGATATACTTATATTTTCAAGTAGATTCAAAGACAGTAAAGATTTATATATAGGTACATATATAACTATAATAGCAGTTGCTTAAGCTCGTAAGAGATCTTGAAAGTATTCATGAAGATATCTCCAGAAAATAAATTCATGTGGTATTATAGTATCAGAATAGAGTGTGCATTAAGAAAAAGGCCTCACAACAATAATTTCCTGATTTAATTAAAATTGTTTTTATTATTTAACCTGCAGAACATTTTAATGAAAAGTATTTTACTAAGTAAAATAAGTATTGGTATTTACATCATATTTGAGTTAATAATTGATCAATCAATAATGAAGTTTATTTATAAAATTCATTTAATTATGCAAGTAAACTGAATTTATTTAATTTTCCAGTATATTTATTATACATGCATATTAATTAATAATTAAATAAAATTCATTTTAAAATGATTACGGAGGAAATTCCTTAATGTATGAGCATTACAGTCTTTAATTAATATTCATTTAAATTTCATTATTATTCAAAGTATTTCATAACGTGTTTTATGCTTTGAATTCATTTAATTTAATTCTTTTTTTAAACAAATTATGTATTTCATAAAATTAATTGAAAAGATAACATTCACTCAGCAATGATAAGAGTTGTTATCGTGAATCGTGAAGAGTACATCAAAGGTGTTGCTTGTCTTTACACTTGAATACCTGCGATAATATTTTATTTTAATTTCTATAAACAGATTCGGTGAACTGAAAATTTAAACTTCATTTTAATCCCTAAGGATTCGTGCAAAAATGTTTAAGTCCTTGAATTATCTACTCAATGCAAGTTTTTATCTTTAAACGGAGGATTAAGCAATTTAGTAAAAAGGCATTAAATTAAAGTTCAATAATATTTAGTTGTGTAAATTTGTTGCTTAAGTAGTTTAGCTTTAATGCGAAGGATAATGGAGAAAAATTTAATCCATTAAATACAATTTTTAGTGTGAAGATATTATTTTTAGCATTAGTATAGTATAGTATTTTTAGTATATTAAAAAGAATTTGTATTATTATAGCATTATATGTTACATAATTTATATATAGTTCAACAGATTTATTAAATTAATCATAAAACTGCTTATCATAAGAATAAGCCGTATTATTATGGAACATAATTCATCACACAGATAAATTGTAAAATCTATTTAAGTACTTTAATTATTTTTATTGCCTCAGTTATAGAATCAACTTCATTTTTCTTTATTCTTATATGTATTGTTTTCATTATTAAGGCTTTTCAAAATTATTATGCAACTTATAGTCTATCATAAAAATTGAGAAAGAAAATATTGAGGCCTTTGAATAGTAAGAGTGTTGAAGAATATTTGAAAATATGTTAGTATGAAAGTAACTTTCAATGCATATCTGATTTATTCAGATTATCGATATGAAGCGATCAAGAATTTTACAAATACTGGTTGTAAAGAGAGCATTGAACGATGAAGAAAATGAGAAAAACTTCCGTCCTTCTAGATAATTTTATTATAATCAATACTTAAAAAACCGATGACAGAATCGATGAGATCTGTTCCATGAACATTTTGTACAGTTTTATATAACAAGTGCATTTCTCGCTCACTTAACTTTATCATACCATCAGCAAAACGATTATTCGCTATAAGTCTTCTTCCATCAACTTTCGTTCGAAAGATTTTTTTCACTCTTCAGTTGGTGGTTTAGTTGAATGCGGTAATCATCTTACGAATAAGTTATTCAAAAAGGTGTCTAAAGGTTATACAAAAATAAAACGAAAAGCCTTTTAGGTTTCAGAAAACCTGCAGTTCGTGTGCTTACTGGAGTACTAACGGGGCACTGTGCCATTGCGCGCCTATTTTCCAACGGTGGTGAGTTCCAACAAGTGGATTATGCAGGAGTTGCCAATATGAAAAGGAAGTAACACCTATCAACCATTTTCTGTGTCTCCGTTCAGGACTTCAGACAAGGCGACTTCAATGCCTGGGGGATTGCTTTTTCACTGGCGTGGAAGAGATAACGAAAGCAAACTTATCGGATTTCCTCAACTTCATCTGGAAAACCAAATGTTTAACAAGGATTACAAAGGTTAGCAACTCACCTCCCCCGGCAAAATTTTTGAGGGAATCACAATGGGCAACATATGGCTCCAAGTGGAAGTGCTGACAATTGTCAGCACGCACCTTCCGAACCGTTTATGATACTATGTTTAGCAGAGACTCTAGTATGATGAGTGATATATAAAGCTCTTATTTTTCTTAGTTCTCGTTTGAATGCGTTTATCGTCTTTAATTTATGAAAGACCGAAGATATTAGAAGAAATATTTCCCTCGACCACTCTCAGTAATGATTAATTGTTCTATGAGAACGTTATATGGAAATAGTGGTGCGGTAAGTGTTCTACTGAAGCCGTAGTTATACCTATAGCAAATGATATTTTCTTGTCTAAGCTATTGATTTACGTTGTTATTATTGTTTATTGTGGTACTAAGATACAGAATATTCTTGACAGGTTTGAAAGAATTGTCGGCAGTAATTGGTGCATTTGTAGCTTTCGCAGATATCTTTTAGATGTCACTGTAGCGGCAGTGATATTACCCTGATTATGTCAAACGATATCGATGTTGTGAATAAATTTTTAATACATTGTGCCACTACTAAATTAAGGAGTTAAGGTGTTCGTTTAAACTGGATTCTACCAAATATTCTTTATAAGTATATGAGCTTTATAGGGATGCTGGAGTTGTTGATTGGTGTGTTATGGTAGACAAAGAAATTGTAGGTTACCATGCTATATTTCCGATCTTCTTATAAAATTTGTAACTGTTTAAAATTTTACTCTATAATGGAGCGATCAGATAAATAGTAAGTAGTTGGCTTATGGCTTCAACCTTTCATACAATACGCGACAGGTGTTAATTTGATTGTACGATACCTGGAGCATATTATCGGGTTGTTAATA
>NW_024033171.1:0-8375 GCF_002237135.1 Teleopsis dalmanni
TTTGCAAGATTCTTTTTCTTGTCTAATGATGAATTACTGGAAATTTTATCGGAGACAAAAGATCCACAACGTGTACAACCACATTTGAAGAAATGTTTCGAAGGAGTAAGTAAACAAATTTTATAAAATATTGTAAGAAATGTAAAATCGTTTTAAATGCATATATTTTGAGAAGTGGATTTTTGGCCTAAGAAACTAACAAATTTGTTTGGGCGAAGGAAAACCATTTAATATGATCGATTTAGTTAATTGAAGCAGCTAAAGTTAACTCAATGGTTAACATATTTTTGTACGCAAATAGAGTTAAAAATTATAGTAATTCAAAAACGTTGTTTTTTAATACTTCTGACATTTTTGCTAAAAATCTTATTTATTCGAAATAATTTTAAAAAAAATTTTTTTGTCTTTTGTACATCAACAAAAACAAATTATTTAACAAATTATTTTATCAACTAATTTTTCTATTATCCGTTTTCTTACTTCTTACCTCTTAAGCGAGATATATTATTAGTATTTTATTATTTTAAAAAAACCTTTATGAAAATCATATTATAGTAAATCATATTATAGGAAGTAATGTACCGAAATAAAAAGTGTTTAAAAAATAGTAAATAATTTTTTAAAACAAGCTTTAAGTTACAAGCTTTTTGAATTGTTTATATATAGATTGCTACTCTTACATTCGATGAGAATGGTATAATCACTGAACTGGTTTCCGAAGAAATGGAACGTGTTTCACTAGTGCGTAAAATTAATCCAGCTCTTGCTAATGTAAGTAAAATTGTTCCAAAAATTTATTACTTTATAATTTACTCAATAAAAATTAAAGGTAATATTATATATTATATTTATATGTATGTGTATATTTATATACATATTATTAATAATATTTTATTATTTATAAGCGTAGGGTTTAGTGGAAATGTGGTTAAAAGAAGTCGAAGGTGCTATGTTGGACAGTGTTCTTAATCAATTAAAGAAAGCTTGGGAAGATTATTATCAAGGTGATCGTGTTGGATGGGTGACATCATGGCCTGGACAAGTTGTACAAGGCATATCATGTATGGCTTGGACTTACGAGGTAAATACTCGTGTATAATATATAAAAATATGTAAATATCCTAAGATTCTAAGCTTTGATTTGTATTTCACAACTATCAGTACATTTTTAAAAGAAATATTTCAAACCTTTTTTAACAAGCTAAATTTGGAAATGCAAAACGCTTTAATATTTTAGATAAATTTTCTGCGATATAAACTATCTACATTTTTTTTTTATTTTGACAGGTAGAGGAAGCCATAGAAAAGAAGTCACTACCAGCATATGTTGTAAAAAGTACTGCACAAATTGGTGATCTCGTACGATTAGTGCGTTTAGATTTAAAGAGTGGACTTCGTATAACTGTTGAGGCTCTTATTGTTCTAGATGTACATGGTGTGTATATACAAAAGAACTTATATGCATTAAACCAATTCAATCAAATCTTACATGTTTTTAGCTCGAGATGTTGTAAAGGCCATCAGTGACTTAAATGTATTATCAATACATGAATTTGATTGGATATCTCAGCTCCGATATTATTGGCATGAAAATGAGAGTATGTAACTTTAGTTAACTTGATATAATAACACAATATAATGATTATATATTGTTTTTATTGTAACAATACATATCCAAATCGTTTTGTTCGATAGAGACTAAAAGAACACTAAATATACACTACTTTCGGGAAAAGATCGTTAAAAAGATCACTAACTTCGAGGAAAAGAACACAACGCGAACATTTTATAATGTACTTTTTATAGCATACTCTTCGTTTAGAGTTTTTAACAAATATACAAAACTACACTATGTTTTGTACTTTACTGTTTGTTTTCGCTCACTGATTTTAAACATTTTAGAGTAACTTATTTAATAAATTACTAATTTTAATTTGCTAATTACAGCATAAGCTCTCTTTTGCAATATATAATCAAATTTAAACAATTACCTCTTAATATATTTTTCCAATTTAAATTGACCATAATAATTTTTCTAAGCTTTACTATATGTATAATATTATATATAACACTTCATATATATCTTTTGAAATTATTAAATGTTTTGATGCGTTTTTTTTTTAACATAGAAAAAGAAGAATACGTCTGTGTCAGTATGGTTGTAACAGATGTTAAATATGGTTTGGAATACCTTGGCAATTTACCGCGTTTGGTTGTTACTCCATTGACCGATCGTTGTTATAGGTAAATATTGAACAAATAAAAATATATGATATTTTAATATTTTAAATCGGAACAACACCTACGTAAATAGTCGTAATGCTTAAAATAAAAAATTTTATGGTAAGTGTTTGGAATTTACCTACATCACGCCTTTCCTACAAAATAAACAAGCAGAATTAAATCCATTAAAATTGAATTTTCAGAAATGCATGTTTATAGACATATTCGGCATAAATCTGCCGAATATAGTTAAAACCGAAAAATACAACACATAAAAACCTACAAAAATGGAAACCTTTTTAATGGCTTTTCAGATAATACTTTTCTTTTTTATTATTAAACAAATAAATCAATGTCTGACATTGCACAAACACTCAAGGCACGAAATGTGCAATGCACAGGATACAAGTATGAGTTCGTGTAAAAGGAAACTGAAACCGAAAAATGTTGGCAAAAATAAAACGGAAAAAAGAACAAATGTCATATATTTTTTGTTTTCAAATTTTAAAAAAATACAAATATATTTGCACAAGAGAAAAAAAATTAAAATGACGTCCACACTATAAATGCTTACTTTTAGGCTTTGAGCGGAATTATACCTTTTTGCCAATTTACTTGCTCCGTTTTATTGTGATTTCATTTGTTACAGATGCTTTTCTATTATTTTTGTTTATTTTGAATTAAAAATTTTTTTCTTTATAGAACTTTGATGGGTGCGCTAAAACTATGTTTAGGAGGTGCACCAGAGGGTCCAGCTGGCACTGGTAAAACCGAAACATGCAAAGATTTAGCCAAAGCCGTCGCTAAGAAATGCGTAGTTTTCAACTGTTCCGATGGCTTAGACTACAAGGCTTTAGGAAAGTTCTTTAAGGTAATTGAAAATAAAAAACCAATGGTTTTATACTTGATAATATTTTATATATTTGTCATATTATAAGCGTCAGTACGTTTTGTTTTGAATGTTTTAAATATTTTAATACTTATTTAAACTCGTCTTTGACGATATTTTAAGCGGCGCACTACCTTATAGCGATATCCATCATCAGCAAGTGCAGCTGATTCTTGTGGTTCTACCACAATTTGTGCTTCCTCCAGAGGTGCACTAGCAACTGGTGGTAGATACTCATTGGAAGGTAACTCATTGACATCACGACGTTGACGATATTTTACTCGACGTACTACCTTATAGCGATATCCATCATCAGCAAGTGCAGCTGATTCTTGTGGTTCTACCACAATTTGTGCTTCCTCAAGAGGTGCACTTGCAACTGGTGGTAGATATTCATTGGAAGGTAACTCATTGACATCACGACGTTGACGATATTTTACTCGACGTACAACCTTATAACGATAGCCATCATCAGCAAGTGCAGCTGATTCTTGTGGTTCTACCACAATTTGTGCTTCCTTAAGAGGTGCACTTGCAACTGGTGGTAGATATTCATTGGATGGTAGCTCATTGACATCACGACGTTGACGATATTTTACTCGACGTACAACCTTATAACGATATCCATCAACAGCAAGTGCAGCTGATTCTTGTGGTTCTACCACAATTTGTGCTTCCTCAAGAGGTGCACTTACAACTGGTGGTAGATATTCATTGGAAGGTAACTCATTGACATCGCGACGTTGACGATATTTTACTCGACGTACAACCTTATAACGATATCCATCATCAGCAAGTGCAGCTGATTCTTGTGGTTCTACCACAATTTGTGCTTCCTCAAGAGGTGCACTTGCAACTGGTGGTAGATATTCATTGGAAGGTAACTCATTGACATCGCGACGTTGACGATATTTTACGCGACGTACAACCTTATAACGATATCCATCATCAGCAAGTGCAGCTGATTCTTGTGGTTCTAACACTATTTGTGCTTCCTCAACAGGAGCAACTGCAACTGGTGGTAGATATTCATTTGATGGTGTATCAATGGCAAAAGCCGTTGCTACAGCTAAGCACATTAATGCTGCTATAAGAAATTTCTGCAGTTTAATAGAAAACAAATTAATTATTACTTTAATTAAAAAACAAATTATTGTAAAAATAATGTGATTATTTATTAAAACCAACCATTTTTCTTCTCGATTTGTTAGCAACCTAACACAACTTAACTTCAGAAACAACAAGTTCAGAATAAATTCTCTTCATATTAATTTTTTATTTATAGTAAATTTTTGTGGAGTTCGGGTGAGAACGATTTTGTCTTACCCATATTCTCATTAATGAAAAGACAAGTTCATACTTATTCTTTTTTCATGTCTTTATCAGACTTTGTTTTATTTTTCAATATATATTGTATTTCTACTATGAATGGTTAGTTAACGAGTTAATTGAGTAGCTTCAATACTTCAAAGATTTCAGAACTTGATAGTAAAAATTGATTGGCCATTTCACCATTAATATTAATTAACTTTAGTTCAGTCTTAAAAATTAGTTTAGATTTTGTTTCTAACTTTTGTTTAGATTTTTATTTTTAACTTTTGTTTATTTTTTTCAAGAGAAAATCATGTTATCATGCTCTCTTTGGAGATGATAGATTCTATCAACAACATCGTTTACTTTTACCAACTTATGGTAACTCCAGCATATTACATTGCCAAAAACTGGGGTCATTAACCAATAAATTTGATATTTTATAAAAAAAAATTTTATTTTTGCAGTTTTTATTTAAATTTTGTGCCAATAAATTTGTAAGAGTTTGAATTTTAAGTGGGAGCTGTCACATTTACTATCAACGCGTGGCAAATTTTGCATAATATTAATATTTAATATTTTAGTTGTTCTATGTGTTTTTATAATTGTAATTTATGCAAATTGCTTACAAATATTGAACGATCTTATAAGAAGGACCTTCATAATTAAGAGAAATATAAATATAATAATACTTTAATAATTAGAATTACAGTAAATGCGGCTCACAAAAAGATATGTAATCCAAAACATTTTTATTCAAATTAAAGACCTAAATATTATTTTAATTACTTTCATTATGATAAAATATTGAAAGTGAAATATACATATTTCGAATACAATTGGAAAAATAAATCGAATTTTATAAAACACCTAATTAATGAGTTCGGTTAATGCTAAACAGAGGATTCTTTGTTGTTTAATAAAAAAACTTAATCGTCTTAAGTTTTGAAATGTAACAAAATTGGTTTGTCCATTTGTATAATGAGAGACACCCCTCCTCAGGACAAACCAGAGATTGTTGACGAGTTTCCTGTAACAGATACCTCAGAAAGATGTTAGTCTGTTTGAGGTGACAAAGTATGTTCTATGATTGGAATTGAGTTTTTGGTCAAGCCACATTCTTTATGACTGTCCGGCTTATTGGAGTGAATTTTTCTCGCTCCAAATAAAGTAATTTTTAAAAACCTTTCCATTAGAAAATGTGTTTATTGGTAAGAACACGGAGATGGCAAAAGTTACCTAATTATCGGAATTTGGACTTGAGAGGAATCTCGACTTGTCTTCAATTCTTGTGTGAATTGAATGGGTGAAATTCAAGTTAGCTTAGATTTTACTAGCGGTCCTAGAGATTCAATTAAAACTCTGTTAAAACTTTAAATACTGTTCACAGAGAGCATAGTAATAAAGTAGATAAGACGCACTTTTTTCATTTTCTACAACTACGATAGGAATTATTCAATGGGATATTTAATCATCTAGATTGGTTGTCTAAACGGCAGTGCCTCATCAACAAATCTACCACGATTTTTCCGGATTGTCTCGAAAAGATTTTTTCCTAATAAAACAGGAAGATTACAGGAAGATTCCAATAACTGTTTGTAAGAGACCGGCGATATATCCAGATATTTTAAATATTCCGGATAAGTACATAAGGTACTTCGTCAATCCTTATGACCGGGAACCCAAAGAACAGAAATATAAAGATGTTTCGACACCTCAATGAAAATGCCTCACAAACCGTCCAAGATTTAAGTTAGAGCGAGCTATAGCTTCCCTAATAACGATCATATCCGCCTGAAAAATACTGGCAGTGTTGATTTATGACCTCTAAGCATAATCCCCTGCGTTCGTCATAATTCAAGTGCTCGGATCAAATTTTTTAGAGCATTAATGTGCAGAGATGAAATTCTTGGTAACATTGGTAAGCAAAAGAAAAAAAACATGCTGAAAAAATTCTTAATTGGTTTTAATAAGCTACTGTCAATTATGTTAACCGAAAAATGGACGAAGCACTTTTTGTTCAAACACAGAATTGATTTTAATTTAGAAAATTAATTTCCCTCAACTGCAATGTGGTCTTTTATTTAATTATTTGCTATTAGATTTTCGATTAAAATAATTTATTGAAATTTACATATTAATAAATAGTGTGTTAATAAATCGCGATAAATTTCTCATTTAATATGTTACTATTATCATGTATATGTCTATCGTAATTAAATATAAATTTATTTACTCACTTTATTATTATAACAATAATTTGATCCAAAAAATTTCAACCTACCTGCGCCTAAACATAAACCGCTTGCTTTTTAGCTATTTTTAAGAAGTATATTTACAAAAATAAATAGTTTATTAATAAATAAACAAAATAAAAATATTTATTAAATATATGAAAATAAAGTAAATAACTTCTAATAATTCAACTTTTTTTATTATTATTTTAATTATTAAACTTGAATTTAGTATAGATAATAAATGGTACTATCTTTATTATTGTTTCTTGATATGGAAAACAATCAAATAAAATCCATATTTATTAATATTATTGTTCATGGAACTGCTCATATCAATAAATTAATAATCATTTAATAAAAATGAAATGAACGTATATTGCGTTTAAAAAAATTAAAATTAATATTGATACAAATTTTTTTTAAACCTATTATAGTGTGCCATAGGTATAGGCATTGTTGTGGAAAAAATATCAAATGCAATCTTTAAATTTTTTTTAAGTTTTTTAACTTCTCGTAGTATAAATGTTATAAAAGAGCATCCAGATGCAATTCGCTTGTAGATTCTCATAAATTAAATATCATGTAAGCAACTACATTCGACCATATTGTTCGGTTTTGAAATTTATTTTCCTTTCGTTTGAAAATTCCTTTTATTTTTCATATTCTTTATTCATTTATTTATGCCTTTTTATTTATTCACTTTTGAAGGGATTGGCACAATCTGGCGCTTGGGCATGCTTCGATGAATTCAATCGAATCGAATTGGAAGTATTGTCTGTAGTAGCGCAGCAAATTTTAACCATACAACGGGCGATCGGAAGAAAAGTTGTGAAATTCTTCTTTGAAGATACAATGTTGCGTTTGGATCCAACTTGTTCCATATTCATAACCATGAATCCAGGGTAAGTACTATATGTGTATGTATAGAATGTATGTAAATAGGATGTTATTTGTGCGAGGATGCATATTAATTTCCTTTATGAATACGATTTGTTAAAACTAAGAAAAACTAGTAAATTCTAATGAATTTATGAAATTTTTTAAAATTCCTGTTTTTTGTTAGCAAACCAAGATAAGATAAACTATTTAATTAACACTTTTTCTTTTAAAATTCTTGAAACGACAAACTTCAATATACAAATCACAAATACATGTCTTTGTAGTTTAGTTAATAAAAAAATTTTTTTTCTTAGTTAAAGACAGGAATTTTTCTAGATGTTTTCATATTTTTTGTAAATAAATCTTACTTTTTTATGCTTTTTAGCTACACTCTTCTTCTTTTTGACAAAAGTTATCACAAACGCATTTATCACTAACGCATTTTTAGATACAAGCTATGTGTGGCACATTAAAATACATATTTTTTCATATTCATGTCTATACAAAACAATGATCTTATATACATTTTTCCAGTATATATTTCCGTTTACAGTCATTTAAGTTTTGTATCTCATGGTCTTCGCATATTTTTCTGTACCCTTTCATTCATTTATCGAACTGTAGTGTATTTGGTTGCGTTTTACTGCGTTCTAACCATGGAGTATGCCTTAGACTTTGGTCGCATTTGCAATTCCCAGCAAAATTATTGTTGTTATTGGGTTATTTGAGATTTCTGAAACGAATATTTATGACTTTGAAATGCATGTAGAACATCTGTGACAAACATATTGAGTAGTATTATTAAAGCAAACAAAGTAACAGACTACTACTTGGCT
>NW_024033172.1:0-8374 GCF_002237135.1 Teleopsis dalmanni
TTATAAAGGCCTTTTCTACGCAGCGAGTGTGTAAGGCCTTCCTCAGAATTTGTGTTGCAGTGCTTTATAAAGGCCTTTTCTACGCAGCGAGTGTGTAAGGCCTTCCTCAGAATTTGTATTGCAGTGCTTTTTAAAGGCCTTTTCTACACAGCGAGTGTGTAAGGCCTCCGATATTGGCTCATCCAGAACAAAAAAGAAATAGTAAAAAATACAAGTGTGTAGATACTACTTACTGCAGAAAAAGGCCTTTAAAAAGGCCTTTTTACTCCTTATTTCTGCTGCTGGGAAAATTATTAACATGATTATAACATGATTATATCTATATAACTATACCTAAAATTTATTTAAACTTAAATTAACATTATTATAAATTAAATAATATATACATTTTTTAAACTAATAACACTATAAAACTATCTATAACTATACCTAAAATTTATTTAAACTTAAATTAACATTATTAAACTAATAATACTGTAAAACTATTTATAACTATATCTAGTTAATCCCTTTTGTTGTTTTTTTTTTGGTGTAAGCCTTTCTATAATATCGGTTTTTTGCAACCTTGAAACCCTTTTTTATATCGTTCCTATAATTTTCTTCACTTAGGACTTCAGTATATGCAGCTTCTGTAATATAATGCAATATTAGACAATGTATATGTTGATTTTAAAATTAAACAAAAATACTAACTGAAAAAAATATTATTGATGCGTGTATACACCTTGAAAGCGTCCTTTCCTTGTATACCATCATAGTTGAAATTGGTAATAATATCTTTTCCAAGAATGTTGTGCAAATTTTTTGCAAACCCTCCATTTGAAATTGTTTTTTGAATATTTAAAATCTGAATATAAGAAGAGAAATATGAGTAATTAAGATATATTAAGTATTAAGTATCTTACCAAAGTGGCTTCATCATAAGATGCAATATTTTTATTGGCCACAAACTTTGAGATGAACTTTTAAAGACAGGTAATCCATCAATTCTAATATCCAACATAATTTCTGTATTTCCACTTAGAATATCTTCCGGAATTTTATTTAATTGGTTTTTTAAACCTATATGAATGTAACTTCCGGGAGAAACACTTCTAACAACTGTTACCTTCTTTTTTTCTTTTAGCAAACCACTTAAACTTACTGGGACATCTAAGTTTTCAGATTTAAGTAACTGAAGTAAACTGGTTGCGCATTGCCTTGTTGGATTATGTTGAAAGTACCACAGCCTTAATTTATCTCTAATATTTATATTTGAATTTAAATTTGGTTCGGAATGCACTGTATTTTCAGAAATAGCGTCACCTAATATATTATCGTCAGAAAGAGTTAAACTGTTTTGTGCAATTACAAGTGATGTATTCTCTTGTTCTAAACATTCTGTGCTTTCTTTCAATTTTTTTATTAAAGCCAATTTTTCAGCCCTAATTTTTCTTTTCCACGTACTTCTACTACTCATTTTCAAATAAAAGTATATTTACAATTGTTTTGTTACAATTGTTACTTAAAATTTTTCACTGTTTTGCACTATTATTTAATATTTGTATGATTCTGTTGTCTTTTCATTTATTTTAATTAGTTTATTTAATTAGTTTATATATTCTTATTATTTTTAATAAGCACTATTTATAAATTATTTCACTCGCGATCAGCATATTTTCGAATTCACGAACGGACTAATTTTGTTAGAATTTCATAACTTGCAATAACTTAACTTAACAAAGAAGAGACAGTAGTCTAGACTACAACGAAATAAAGCAAAGGTAAGCCAAAACGAAAAAAAAACAGATATACTTAAAAACAAAACATGCAAATATGATTTGAACACCGCTTGCGTGTACGCAATGCGCATCAACTCCTTTAGTGACGCCTTTTTAGTAAAGGCCTTTTTGAAGTACTTTAACGAAAGGCCTGTGAATTTCATTACACCTTCTGATGGAGTGCTTTTAAAAGGCCTTTTTTTGACAAGGCCTTGAGTATTCTGCTACTGGGTTAATTTAAATAAATTTTATTATAATATAAAAGATATTGGAATTTTATTAAATATAATTAATTACAAATACATGCATTTTTTAAAATCTTTTGGCGGCCTTTTCTACGCAGCGAGTGTGTAAGGCCTTCCTCAGAATTTGTGTTGCAGTGCTTTATAAAGGCCTTTTCTACGCAGCGAGTGTGTAAGGCCTTCCTCAGAATTTGTGTTGCAGTGCTTTATAAAGGCCTTTTCTACGCAGCGAGTGTGTAAGGCCTTCCTCAGAATTTGTATTGCAGTGCTTTTTAAAGGCCTTTTCTACACAGCGAGTGTGTAAGGCCTCCGATATTGGCTCATCCAGAACAAAAAAGAAATAGTAAAAAATACAAGTGTGTAGGTACTACTTACTGCAGAAAAAGGCCTTTAAAAAGGCCTTTTTACTCCTTATTTCTGCTACTGGGAAAATTATTAACATGATTATAGCATGATTATATCTATATAACTATACCTAAAATTTATTTAAACTTAAATTAACATTATTATAAATTAAATAATATACACATTTTTTAAACTAATAACACTATAAAACTATCTATAACTATACCTAAAATTTATTTAAACTTAAATTAACATTATTAAACTAATAATACTGTAAAACTATTTATAACTATATCTAGTTAATCCCTTTTGTTGTTTTTTTTTGGTGTAAGCCTCTCTATAATATCGGTTTTTTGCAACCTTGAAACCCTTTTTTATATCGTTCCTATAATTTTCTTCACTTAGGACTTCAGTATAAGCAGCTTCTGTAATATAATGCAATATTAGACAATGTATATGTTGATTTTAAAATTAAACAAAAATACTAACTGAAAAAAATATTATTGATGCGTGTATACACCTTGAAAGCGTCCTTTCCTTGTATACCATCATAGTTGAAATTGGTAATAATATCTTTTCCAAGAATGTTGTGCAAATTTTTTGCAAACCCTCCATTTGAAATTGTTTTTTGAATATTTAAAATCTAAATATAAGAAGAGAAATATGAGTAATTAAGATATATTAAGTGTTAAGTATCTTACCAAAGTGGCTTCATCATAAGATGCAATATTTTTATTAGCCACAAACTTTGAGATGAACTTTTAAAGACAGGTAATCCATCAATTCTAATATTCAACATAATTTCTGTATTTCCACTTAGAATATCTTCCGGAATTTTATTTAATTGGTTTTTTAAACCTATATGAATGTAACTTCCGGGAGAAACACTTCTAACAACTGTTACCTTCTTTTTTTCTTTTAGCAAACCACTTAAACTTACTGGGACATCTAAGTTTTCAGATTTAAGTAACTGAAGTAAACTGGTTGCGCATTGCCTTGTTGGATTATGTTGAAAGTACCACAGCCTTAATTTATCTCTAATATTTATATTTGAATTTAAATTTGGTTCGGAATGCACTGAATTTTCAGAAATAGCGTCACCTAATATATTATCGTCAGAAAGAGTTAAACTGTTTTGTGCAATTACAAGTGATGTATTCTCTTGTTCTAAACATTCTGTGCTTTCTTTCAATTTTTTTATTAAAGCCAATTTTTCAGCCCTAATTTTTCTTTTCCACGTACTTCTACTACTCATTTTCAAATAAAAGTATATTTACAATTGTTTTGTTACAATTGTTACTTAAAATTTTTCACTGTTTTGCACTATTATTTAATATTTGTATGGTTCAGTTGTCTCTTCATTTATTTTAATTAGAGTATTTAATTAGTTTATATATTCTTATTACTTTTAATAAGCACTATTTATAAATTATTTCACTCGCGATCAGCATATTTTCGAATTCACGAACGGACTAATTTTGTTAGAATTTCATAACTTGCAATAACTTAACTTAACAAAGAAGAGACAGTAGTCTAGACTACAACGAAATAAAGCAAAGGTAAGCCAAAACGAAAAAAAAACAGATATACTTAAAAACAAAACATGCAAATATGATTTGAACATCGCTTGCGTGTACGCAATGCGCATCAACTCCTTTAGTGACGCCTTTTTAGTAAAGGCCTTTTTGAAGTACTTTAACGAAAGGCCTGTGAATTTCATTACACCTTCTGATGGAGTGCTTTTAAAAGGCCTTTTTTTGACAAGGCCTTGAGTATTCTGCTACTGGGTTAATTTAAATAAATTTTATTATAATATAAAAGATATTGGAATTTTATTAAATATAATTAATTACAAATACATGCATTTTTTAAAATCTTTTGGCGGCCTTTTCTACGCAGCGAGTGTGTAAGGCCTTCCTCAGAATTTTTGTTGCAGTGCTTTATAAAGGCCTTTTCTACGCAGCGAGTGTGTAAGGCCTTCCTCAGAATTTGTGTTGCAGTGCTTTATAAAGGCCTTTTCTACGCAGCGAGTGTGTAAGGCCTTCCCCAGAATTTGTATTGCAGTGCCTTTTAAAGGCCTTTTCTACACAGCGAGTGTGTAAGGCCTCCGATATTGGCTCATCCAGAACTAAAAAGAAATAGTAAAAAATACAAGTGTGTAGGTACTACTTACTGCAGAAAAAGGCCTTTAAAAAGGCCTTTTTACTCCTTATTTCTGCTACTGGGAAAATTATTAACATGATTATAGCATGATTATATCTATATAACTATACCTAAAATTTATTTAAACTTAAATTAACATTATTATAAATTAAATAATATACACATTTTTTAAACTAATAACACTATAAAACTATCTATAACTATACCTAAAATTTATTTAAACTTAAATTAACATTATTAAACTAATAATACTGTAAAACTATTTATAACTATATCTAGTTAATCCCTTTTGTTGTTTTTTTTTGGTGTAAGCCTCTCTATAATATCGGTTTTTTGCAACCTTGAAACCCTTTTTTATATCGTTCCTATAATTTTCTTCACTTAGGACTTCAGTATAAGCAGCTTCTGTAATATAATGCAATATTAGACAATGTATATGTTGATTTTAAAATTAAACAAAAATACTAACTGAAAAAAATATTATTGATGCGTGTATACACCTTGAAAGCGTCCTTTCCTTGTATACCATCATAGTTGAAATTGGTAATAATATCTTTTCCAAGAATGTTGTGCAAATTTTTTGCAAACCCTCCATTTGAAATTGTTTTTTGAATATTTAAAATCTAAATATAAGAAGAGAAATATGAGTAATTAAGATATATTAAGTATTAAGTATCTTACCAAAGTGGCTTCATCATAAGATGCAATATTTTTATTGGCCACAAACTTTGAGATGAACTTTTAAAGACAGGTAATCCATCAATTCTAATATCCAACATAATTTCTGTATTTCCACTTAGAATATCTTCCGGAATTTTATTTAATTGGTTTTTTAAACCTATATGAATGTAACTTCCGGGAGAAACACTTCTAACAACTGTTACCTTCTTTTTTTCTTTTAGCAAACCACTTAAACTTACTGGGACATCTAAGTTTTCAGATTTAAGTAACTGACGTAAACTGGTTGCGCATTGCCTTGTTGGATTATGTTGAAAGTACCACAGCCATAATTTATCTCTAATATTTATATTTGAATTTAAATTTGGTTCGGAATGCACTGAATTTTCAGAAATAGCGTCACCTAATATATTATCGTCAGAAAGAGTTAAACTGTTTTGTGCAATTACAAGTGATGTATTCTCTTGTTCTAAACATTCTGTGCTTTCTTTCAATTTTTTTATTAAAGCCAATTTTTCAGCCCTAATTTTTCTTTTCCACGTACTTCTACTACTCATTTTCAAATAAAAGTATATTTACAATTGTTTTGTTACAATTGTTACTTAAAATTTTTCACTGTTTTGCACTATTATTTAATATTTGTATGGTTCAGTTGTCTTTTCATTTATTTTAATTAGTTTATTTAATTAGTTTATACATTCTTATTACTTTTAATAAGCACTATTTATAAATTATTTCACTCGCGATCAGCATATTTTCGAATTCACGAACGGACTAATTTTGTTAGAATTTCATAACTTGCAATAACTTAACTTAACAAAGAAGAGACAGTAGTCTAGACTACAACGAAATAAAGCAAAGGTAAGCCAAAACGAAAAAAAAACAGATATACTTAAAAACAAAACATGCAAATATGATTTGAACACCGCTTGCGTGTACGCAATGCGCATCAACTCCTTTAGTGACGCCTTTTTAGTAAAGGCCTTTTTGAAGTACTTTAACGAAAGGCCTGTGAATTTCATTACACCTTCTGATGGAGTGCTTTTAAAAGGCCTTTTTTTGACAAGGCCTTGAGTATTCTGCTACTGGGTTAATTTAAATAAATTTTATTATAATATAAAAGATATTGGAATTTTATTAAATATAATTAATTACAAATACATGCATTTTTTAAAATCTTTTGGCGGCCTTTTCTACGCAGCGAGTGTGTAAGGCCTTCCTCAGAATTTGTGTTGCAGTGCTTTATAAAGGCCTTTTCTACGCAGCGAGTGTGTAAGGCCTTCCTCAGAATTTGTGTTGCAGTGCTTTATAAAGGCCTTTTCTACGCAGCGAGTGTGTAAGGCCTTCCTCAGAATTTGTATTGCAGTGCTTTTTAAAGGCCTTTTCTACACAGCGAGTGTGTAAGGCCTCCGATATTGGCTCATCCAGAACAAAAAAGAAATAGTAAAAAATACAAGTGTGTAGGTACTACTTACTGCAGAAAAAGGCCTTTAAAAAGGCCTTTTTACTCCTTATTTCTGCTACTGGGAAAATTATTAACATGATTATAGCATGATTATATCTATATAACTATACCTAAAATTTATTTAAACTTAAATTAACATTATTATAAATTAAATAATATACACATTTTTTAAACTAATAACACTATAAAACTATCTATAACTATACCTAAAATTTATTTAAACTTAAATTAACATTATTAAACTAATAATACTGTAAAACTATTTATAACTATATCTAGTTAATCCCTTTTGTTGTTTTTTTTTGGTGTAAGCCTCTCTATAATATCGGTTTTTTGCAACCTTGAAACCCTTTTTTATATCGTTCCTATAATTTTCTTCACTTAGGACTTCAGTATATGCAGCTTCTGTAATATAATGCAATATTAGACAATGTATATGTTGATTTTAAAATTAAACAAAAATACTAACTGAAAAAAATATTATTGGTGCGTGTATACACCTTGAAAGCGTCCTTTCCTTGTATACCATCATAGTTGAAATTGGTAATAATATCTTTTCCAAGAATGTTGTGCAAATTTTTTGCAAACCCTCCATTTGAAATTGTTTTTTGAATATTTAAAATCTAAATATAAGAAGAGAAATATGAGTAATTAAGATATATTAAGTATTAAGTATCTTACCAAAGTGGCTTCATCATAAGATGCAATATTTTTATTGGCCACAAACTTTGAGATGAACTTTTAAAGACAGGTAATCCATCAATTCTAATATCCAACATAATTTCTGTATTTCCACTTAGAATATCTTCCGGAATTTTATTTAATTGGTTTTTTAAACCTATATGAATGTAACTTCCGGGAGAAACACTTCTAACAACTGTTACCTTCTTTTTTTCTTTTAGCAAACCACTTAAACTTACTGGGACATCTAAGTTTTCAGATTTAAGTAACTGACGTAAACTGGTTGCGCATTGCCTTGTTGGATTATGTTGAAAGTACCACAGCCATAATTTATCTCTAATATTTATATTTGAATTTAAATTTGGTTCGGAATGCACTGAATTTTCAGAAATAGCGTCACCTAATATATTATCGTCAGAAAGAGTTAAACTGTTTTGTGCAATTACAAGTGATGTATTCTCTTGTTCTAAACATTCTGTGCTTTCTTTCAATTTTTTTATTAAAGCCAATTTTTCAGCCCTAATTTTTCTTTTCCACGTACTTCTACTACTCATTTTCAAATAAAAGTATATTTACAATTGTTTTGTTACAATTGTTACTTAAAATTTTTCACTGTTTTGCACTATTATTTAATATTTGTATGATTCTGTTGTCTTTTCATTTATTTTAATTAGTTTATTTAATTAGTTTATATATTCTTATTATTTTTAATAAGCACTATTTATAAATTATTTCACTCGCGATCAGCATATTTTCGAATTCACGAACGGACTAATTTTGTTAACAAAGAAGAGACAGTAGTCTAGACTACAACGAAATAAAGCAAAGGTAAGCCAAAACGAAAAAAAAACAGATATACTTAAAAACAAAACATGCAAATATGATTTGAACACCGCTTGCGTGTACGCAATGCGCATCAACTCCTTTAGTGACGCCTTTTTAGTAAAGGCCTTTTTGAAGTACTTTAACGAAAGGCCTGTGAATTTCATTACACCTTCTGATGGAGTGCTTTTAAAAGGCCTTTTTTTGACAAGGCCTTG
>NW_024033173.1:0-8373 GCF_002237135.1 Teleopsis dalmanni
TTAAAAAAAATATTATTACAAGAATCACAATGCACATAAAAGCCTTTAAAGATAACAAAACAAACTTTCAATTACAAAAAAAATCAGAAAACAATGCAATTCTTCGAACAATGCAATTCAATCAAATATGAAAATTATTATTTCTCTTAAAACAATCAGTTGAGAAGAAAAGACAACAAAGAAAAAAATGTAATTTAAACCATTTTTATTAAAATTTTCAAATAAATTAATAAATTTTTTTTTAATTTTTCAGAATTCCGAAAAGAAAAAGAACAATCATTGTAAGTATTTATACGCTTATTTATTTAAACATAAGTATGATATTTACATATATATTTTTATTAATTGCAGATTTCCAAATGCGACGCAGCCTCCAAAAACAAAACCTAGAGCTGGAAAAAAAAACCAATAAATTAATTAATTAATTAATTAAAAAAAAATTCATTTTCATATATCATATATTTCATATATCATGTTTATTTTTTAATACATTTTTAATAAAAAAATTTTATTTAAACTTATTTTCATAATTCTATTAAATGATATATTATATACATATATTGTAAGTAATATTAAAAAATGCGCTTAACACTATTTTTAGAAAGTATAGCTTTCTTTTTCACTATTTGTATAAATGTAAATATTATGATTGCCAGTGCACTTTCTGCACATATAATATTTAATGCAAATAACACAAGAAGTAAAACACGTGTTTTAATTTCTACTTAAGTCTTTATTCGTTCTTTACCCAAAACTCTTAAAAGTAATAATGATACAAAAGAAAACGAAAAACGTTAAGTTGGTTGCTCTTTCTATTTTGCTATCGCTGTTTTTCTTTTTACAACAGATGGCCATGCGAACGTAAAAAATAGTTGATGTTGTTTACAGCCACATTATTCCCCCCCAAGTGACCTAGTGCAATCACTTGGGAACGATACCTTTTTCAACCTCGAGAACGTTCTTTTAGGGCGGTCCATACCTGAACCCCAATGGTGTAGGTTTGGCGTTTCAGGTAGCTCTTGTTTAGTTGTCGACAAATCATTTTTGGCTTCAAATGCCGGTTTTAGTCTTTCTATTGATATTGACTTTTGTTCACCGTTGACATCGATTTTGAATACTCTGTCACTCGTTCTTTCCATCACTTTGTGTGGTCCGGAATACGGTGACTCGAGTGGCTTTTTAACTCCATCTAGTCTTAGAAATACGTGTGAGCATTTATATAAATCTTTTAGTATGAAGACTCTAGCTTTTGTGTGATGAGCCGTTGGAGTTGGTCTGATGCTTCGCATGTGCTCTCTTAACTTTTCAACGAACACTTGCGGATCTGCTGGCATATCTTCGTTGATGAAAAATTCTCCAGGAACGCGCAGCTGTGTTCCATATAGTAGTTCTGCAGATGAGGCGTTTAAATCTTCTTTAACTCACGTGCGGAGTCCAAGGAGCACAGTTGATAAGCGTTGTGTCCAAGGAATTTGTGGATGGCACATGAGAGCTGCCTTTAGTGTTCGGTGCATGCGCTCTACCATGCCGTTGGAAGCTGGATGGTAAGGTGTTGTTCTGATGCGGGAAGCGCCTATTAATTTCGCCATTGCAGTGAAAAGGGCTGACTCGAACTGAGTACCTTGATCCGAAGTAATTGATAGAGGTGTACCATAACGGCATATCCAATTGTCATACAAGGCTGTTGCAACTGTATCTGCAGTGATATTTTTTATAGGTATGGCCTCTGGCCAACGGGAAAATCTGTCTATTATAGTGAGACAGTACCTGAATCCATCAACTGTTGATAGCTCGATGAGATCAATGTGGATATGATTGAACCTAGTACTTGGTACTGCGATATGATTGGGCTCGAGTCTGTTGTGCCGTTGTATCTTGGCTCTTTGGCAGGATAAACAACTACGTGACCATGCTAAAGCATTTTGTCTGATTCCTGGCCAAACAAATTTAGTTCTCAACTGTTTACTTGTTGATCTACCTCCAGGATGAGCTAGTCCATGAACCGCATCAAAAACTGCTTTACGAAGCTGCTTAGGAATAAATGGTCTTATGGTTCCAGACGAGATATCGCAATAAATAAATATGTTTTGTTCTGGATCAACGTTAAGTCGCTGTAATTTTAATGAAGAATTGGAATTTTTTAACAAATCTTGAAGTTCGTCATCGTTAGCTTGAGCTTGTTGAATTTCGTGTGAACTGATAATTGTTGGCATGTCAATCTGGTTGATTCTGGACAATGCATCAGCTACAATATTATCTTCACCTTTGACGTACACTATCTCTGTGTTGAATTGTGATATAAAGGACAACTGGCGAAGTTGCCGAGGTGAAGCTTGTTCAGTCTTCCTATGCAATGCATAAACGAGAGGTTTGTGATCGGTTTTAGTTACAAATGGGCGATCTTCTAAGAAGTGCTGGAAAAATTTAACTGCTGAAAACACTGCGAGGAGTTCTCGATCGTAAGTGCTGTAGTTGCATTCAGTTGAATTTAATTTTCTTGAAAATAAACCAATAGGCTTGAATTGACTTTCAACGAACTGCTCTAGAACTGCTCCGATTGCGGTGTCAGAGGCATCTGTTGTGAGAACTAGAGTTGCTTCGGGGTTTGGAAATGACATAAGAGTTGCTTCAGCTAGGCTTTCTTTGCATTTTATGAAAGCTTTGACTGTTTCTGCCGTCCATGGAATTTTTCTTTTATCATTTTTTTTCGAATCTTTTATAAATTCGTTGAGAGGTGCTTGGAGTTTGGCTGCATTAGGTATACATCTGCGATAATAGTTGATTACACCGAGGAATCTTCGTAAATCTTGAATCGTTTCAGGTTGTTTATAGTTGACAATTGCTTGAACACGCTCTTTAGGTGGCTGATAACCATTTTGGTTGATAGTATAACCCAAATATTGTACTTGCTCTTCGCCAAAAACACATTTGCTGACATTAATGACTAACTTATATTCTCTAAGACGCTGACAAACTTGCTTCAGATGCTCTTGATGCTGCTCATGGGATTCTGACATGATAATTACATCATCTATGTAGGCGAATACAAAGTCAAGTCCTCTAAAAACAGAATCGACAAACCTTTGGAAGGTTTGCGATGCATTGCGTAATCCAAACGGCATAACGACGTATTCGTACAGGCCAAATGGGGTATTGATTGCTGTTTTTGGAACATCTTGCGTTGCCATGGGTATTTGGTGATAGGCTTTTATTAGATCTAATGTTGAAAACACCTTTTTTCCATGTAATCTCTGGAAAAGATCTTGTAGTAGTGGTAGTGGATACCTGTCTGGCGTTGTTTTAGCATTTAATTTTCTGTAATCACCACAAACGCGCCAGCCATCATTTTTTTTTGGTACAAGATGAACTGGACTTGCCCACGAACTTCGTGACGCTCTTATGATGCGTTGTTCGAGCATACATTCGATTTCAAGTCGTAGTGCTTTTAGTTTTTCGCCGGCTAGTTTCCTGGGGCGTTCGAAAACTGGGGATCCAGTCGTTTCGATAAAATGAGCAGCTGGAGACTCGGTTTCCGCGAGTGGTGCTGACGTAGGTTTAGTAATGTCAACAAAATCTTTCAATATATTAGAATAAGTATTCTGTTGATTTATGGTGGAGATGCTATGCACAGAAGTTCGTACAATGTTACATTTTGTTGTGAAATTAGTGGTAACGTCGATAAGACATCGGTTACGCAAGTCAATGAGCAAACCAAAATGTTTCAGAAAGTCTGCTCCGATGATGGGCATTTGTACATCTGCAATTGTAAATGGCCATTTGAAGCATCTGCGTAAGTTGAGATCTAGCTGCAGGATCTTTCTGCCGTAGGTATTTATGACGCTTGCATTTGCAGCATACAATTTCATTGCGCTAAGGTTTTGTTTTGTTTGAAAAAGATCTCTAGGTAATACTGATAATATTGAACCTGAATCTATTAACAATTTTATTCTGCTTTTTTTATCATAAATATACAAACGGATTTCTTTTTTTACTGAATAGCTGTCACTTCCCGTTTGCTCTAAGGACAGCTTGTTTAGTTTCCCTGTTTTTGTGTATATGTGCACCCGTCTTCACATTTATTTGCATTTGTGCCAAAACGTTTATGGTAAAAACATATTTTGTTATTCTGTGCAAATGTTTGGTGGAAAGACTCAGGTCTTGCTCGTGCTCTGTTATTTGGTGTTCGCTCATGACTTCTCATGCTGTTGGTGATTTCTTTTACCGCTTCTTGTAAGGCTTGTACTGCTTTCTCCAGTCTATCTGTGCGTTGATCATCAGGAAATTTACTTGGATGTACTATAATGTCATTAACATTACTAGTGGCCATGACACTTTGTACTGGATTGATTTCGATTAACCGATCAGCCATATTTGCTGCTGCCGTGAGACTGCTTTCTACATTGACCGACAGAACGAACTGAACGTTGGCTGGTAGTCGCTTTAACCAGAGTGAACGTAAGACATCTTCTGTTACTTTGTTATCTGCTAAGTCTTGCATTTTGCGTAACAATTGCGAAGGTTTGCTGTCTTCTAATTCAATGTCGTATAGTAAAGTTTGTAACTGTTGTTCTTGCGGTGGTCTTAGACGACTGATAAGACATTCTTTAAGTGTTTTATACTTGTCGGTATCAGGAGGATTTTTGACTATGTCTGAGACATGTTGCAGTAATTCTGGATCAATGTAAGAAATTACTGTCCAATATTTGCTGTTGTCTCCAGTAATCTTCTTGCGATGGAATGCTGCGTCCACTTGGATGAACCACAAGGCTGGATCTTGTTTCCAAAATGGCGGTAACTTAAACTCCACCGACGTTACTTCTTTTTCGTCAGAATGCTCTTGCGTAGCATGACTTGTAGAAGGCTGCTGCTCGGTGTTCATGTTGAAAGTATTTGCTGTGTCGTTTTTACCACGGGGTCACCAATTATAGCTTTCTTTTTCACTATTTGTATAAATGTAAATATTATGATTGCCAGTGCACTTTCTGCACATATAATATTTAATGCAAATAACACAAGAAGTAAAACACGTGTTTTAATTTCTACTTAAGTCTTTATTCGTTCTTTACCCAAAACTCTTAAAAGTAATAATGATACAAAAGAAAACGAAAAACGTTAAGTTGGTTGCTCTTTCTATTTGCTATCGCTGTTTTTCTTTTTACAACAGATGGCCATGCGAACGTAAAAAATAGTTGATGTTGTTTACAGCCACAAAAGCTTGTCTGCAAGCACCATCTACCGTTCGTATTCGCTTTATGGAATTTATGTATTTGTTGCAAATTAATGAATTAAACAATAAAAAAAGCGACTATCTATCCGTTTAAAAAACATTAATTAAAAAAAATATTATTACAAGAATCACAATGCACATAAAAGCCTTTAAAGATAATAAAACAAACTTTCAATTACAAAACAAATCATAAAAATCGCCTTATTCTTCGAACAAGGCAATTCAATCATATATGAATATTATTATTACCCTTAAAACAGTCATTTGAAAAAAAAATAAAGATGACAAATGTTAAAAAATATATGACTGAATAATTATTTAATAATATCAACTTAATATTTAATTCATATCATACAAATTTCATCAAAAAATATTGGAATGTTTTTTTTGAGGTTATAATTTTTTGCAATCAAATATCTTACCGTGCAAAACCCCGATTGGGATAACCTATATGTCTATATAAAGACGAAGGAGTTTTCTTTCAATATTTCAAAATTCATAATAATCGTATGCACAGTTTTTTTTATAATGATTTTTAAAAAATTTGCATTTGATCAATAAATAAATTGAGTGATAGCGCCGAATGCGGAGTCCAGCAAATTATATGGGCTTGTCTGCAAGCACCATCTACCGTTCGTATTCGCTTTATGAAATTTATGTATTTGTTGCAAATTAATGAATTAAACAATAAAAAAGCGACTATCTATCCTTTTAAAAAACATTAATTAAAAAAAAATATTATTACAAGAATCACAATGCACATAAAAGCCTTTAAAGATAATAAAACAAACTTTCAATTACAAAAAAAATCATAAAAATCGAACTATTCTTCGAACAAGGCAATTCAATCATATATAAAAATTATTATTTCTCTTAAAACAATCATTTAAAAAAAAAAATAAAGATGACAAATGTTAAAAAATATATGACTGAACAATTATTTAATAATATCAATTTAGTATATAATTCATATCAAAAGAATTTCATCAAAAAATATTGGAATATTTTTTTTGAGGTTATAATTTTTTGCAATCAAATATCTTACCGTGCAAAACCCCGATCGGGATAACCTATATGTCTATATAAAGACGAAGGAGTTTTCTTTCAATATTTCAAAATTCATAATAATCGTATGCACAGTTTTTTTTATAATGATTTTTAAAAAATTTGCATTTGATCAATAAATAAATTGAGTCATAGCGCCGAATGCGGAGTCCAGCAAATTATATGGGCTTGTCTGCAAGCACCATCTACCGTTCGTATTCGCTTTATGGAATTTATGTATTTGTTGCAAATTAATTAATTAAACAATAAAAAAAGCGACTATCTATCCTTTTAAAAAACATTAATTAAAAAAAAATATTATTACAAGAATCACAATGCACATAAAAGCCTTTAAAGATAATAAAACAAACTTTCAATTACAAAGTTACTTACCATTGCTTCAACCTTCGCACACACTTAGTATGAAACATAAACGCAAACTGAATGTTGCATTTGCATTTTGCTTATTTCATTTTCGTAAACAAAAATAATTGCTTGAAAATAGTCCAGCATTTTCAAACCCTGAAATTTATCACACATAAAACGAAAACAAACACTAGATGGTGTTGGCTGTTAAACCCTAATTAGTTGCTGTATGACTCAATTTATTTATTGATCAAATGCAAATTTTTTAAAAATCATTATAAAAAAAACTGTGCATACGATTATTATGAATTTTGAAATACTGAAAGAAAACTCCTTCATCTTTATATAGACATATAGGTTATCCCGATCGGGGTTTTGCACGGTAAGATATTTGATTGCAAAAAATTATAACCTCAAAAAAAATATTCCAATATTTTTTGATGAAATTCTTTTGATATGAATTAAATACTAAATTGATATTATTAAATAATTGTTCAGTCATATATTTTTTAACATTTGTCATCTTTATTTTTTTTTTCAAATGACTGTTTTAAGGGTAATAATAATATTCATATATGATTGAATTGCCTTGTTCGAAGAATAAGGCGATTTTTATGATTTTTTTTGTAATTGAAAGTTTGTTTTATTATCTTTAAAGGCTTTTATGTGCATTGTGATTCTTGTAATAATATTTTTTTTTAATTAATGTTTTTTTAAAAGGATAGATAGTCGCTTTTTTATTGTTTAATTCATTAATTTGCAACAAATACATAAATTCCATAAAGCGAATACGAACGGTAGATGGTGCTTGCAGACAAGCCCATATAATTTGCTGGACTCCGCATTCGGCGCTATCACTCAATTTATTTATTGATCAAATGCAAATTTTTTAAAAATCATTATAAAAAAAACTGTGCATACGATTATTATGAATTTTGAAATATTGAAAGAAAACTCCTTCGTCTTTATATAGACATATAGGTTATCCCGATCGGGGTTTTGCACGGTAAGATATTTGATTGCAAAAAATTATAACCTCAAAAAAAACATTCCAATATTTTTTGATGAAATTTGTATGATATTAATTAAATATTAAGTTGATATTATTAAATAATTATTCAGTCATATATTTTTTAACATTTGTCATCTTTATGTTTTTTTCAAATGACTGTTTTAAGGGTAATAATAATATTCATATATGATTGAATTGCCTTGTTCGAAGAATAAGGCGATTTTTATGATTTGTTTTGTAATTGAAAGTTTGTTTTATTATCTTTAAAGGCTTTTATGTGCATTGTGATTCTTGTAATAATATTTTTTTTAAATTAATGTTTTTTAAACGGATAGATAGTCGCTTTTTTTATTGTTTAATTCATTAATTTGCAACAAATACATAAATTCCATAAAGCGAATACGAACGGTAGATGGTGCTTGCAGACAAGCTTTTGTGGCTGTAAACAACATCAACTATTTTTTACGTTCGCATGGCCATCTGTTGTAAAAAGAAAAACAGCGATAGCAAAATAGAAAGAGCAACCAACTTAACGTTTTTCGTTTTCTTTTGTATCATTATTACTTTTAAGAGTTTTGGGTAAAGAACGAATAAAGACTTAAGTAGAAATTAAAACACGTGTTTTACTTCTTGTGTTATTTGCATTAAATATTATATGTGCAGAAAGTGCACTGGCAATCATAATATTTACATTTATACAAATAGTGAAAAAGAAAGCTATAAT
>NW_024033174.1:0-8372 GCF_002237135.1 Teleopsis dalmanni
TTGTGTTGTTGTTGAATAGGTTGACCTCACACGCACATACTTCGGAACCAAAATTGTATCGTATGCGGACGTTGGTGCAAAGAAATTCCTCTTCCTTAATGGTCTCACAAAGATTTAATTCGGATTTTATAAGAGGAAAATATTGATCATGCTGCGTATTAATAGCCAAAATAGAACTGCAGGAATCAATTACCGTCATGGAGTCATTTACCCAGTTCGGGATTGGAATTAGCTGAAACAATTCAAATCGTTCATGTTCAATCAAGGGTAGTGTTATACTAAAAACTGCATGCTGCTGTGTGATTCCACCTTTAACCTTCATTAGTCTGTAAAGGGATATTAACTCATCTTCTGGCATCGGTAATTCTAATGATGGTGATAAATGAAGTTTGATTTGATTAACTTCCTTTTGTAATTGTGTTGGTGTCAATAACAATGGATTCACTTTTCCATGATGAGTATCAGTTAAAGCATCTATAATAGCAGATTGTACCTTCTGTAGATTATGTGCTACCAGTGTTAATTGAATGGCTCCTGCATTGAAAACTTGATTGAGCCGTAATTGATTTACCTCTCTATTTGTATCTTTTATTGAATTTATCAATGCCTTTATTTCATTGTCAATGTGGTCAAAACCTTCTTGAACTGCTATTTTATCTTTCTTCATTATGTTGATTGTTGAATCGACAACTGATGACTGATTCTTAAATAGCGTCAATAATTGTATTTCATTTTGTTTCACTTCTGTAATTATATTTGACATTCCTTTGGCATATTCTGAGTTTAATACTCCAAACAGTGAATGTGCAATATTGCCTACAAGATCAATTGCTCCTCTTTTGAAGCGATGATCATGAAGTAATTTATCATCGAGTTGTAGTTCGGATTCAATATGTTTAAAGTGATTAACTGTATTCGCACATGATGCATTTGGTTTCATTTGTTGACAAGCTTGATGTAGCGACATTATTCCTGTGTTTAGAGCTGCTGCTTCCGTCCAATAAAGACTTAAATCATAATAAACTAGTAGATTCCATTCAGTGGTTGATATGGCAGTTGTGCCCAGATTTTCAAAGTGAATACCCAATTTTGTGCCAAACCTTTTATTGTCAATTGGAGATCCTATTACTATTGGCAATATTAGTAATAATGTAAGTAATACAGAACAGTACAAATTGGTCGGCAGTTTTCTACGTTTTGTCTTGGGCTCTTTATACGACTTTTTTCTATCTTTCATAATTAACTTGTCAGGAGGTACTTCGTGATCAGCTTCAGCCATTGTTGGTTGATCATCTGTATTTACAGGCAGTATAGCTAATGGATGAATTGGGCGTTTAAAAATGCCTGCCGATGTTTTAACATCAGCTACTCGGATATGTCCATCTGTACCCTTGTACACATGTACAATTCGTCCCAAGGGCCACTGCATCACTGGGACGTTATCTTCTTTGATTATAACCATGTCTCCTAGCTGTATGTTGGCAGATTGTGTTTTCCATTTGTTACGTTGTTGCAGTTCCATTAAATATTCGTTAGACCAGCGTTTCTAGAAATTATGTTTTAACTGGGAAACTAGATTCCAAAGTGACAATAACGTGTGTTTTTCTGGTTTCGATCGGCTGTCTACATGAGTTGTAAGAGCTTTTCCAATTAATAAGTGTCCTGGAGTTAATGCTGTCAAATCAGTTGGATCATTGGACATTGGAGTCAATGGTCGTGAATTTAATATCGCTTCAATTTCCACCACTACTGTTTCGAGTTCTTCATACGTCAATGATGCTGTTGAAACGCTGCGTAGTAACAAATATTTTGCGGATTTTACGGATGCTTCCCATAAACCGCCAAAGTGTGGAGCCCTTGGTGGAATAAAATGAAAATTTATTCCTGTGGTACTGCAGGCAGAGATTATTGCTTCTTGTCCTTCATTAGAATAAATGCTTTCTTCTAATTCTGCTAACTGGTTTTTGGCGCCTACGAAGTTTGTTGCGTTATCACTGTAAATATTCAAATAACGCCCTCGTCGACTTATAAATCGTTTCAATGCTCCAATGAAAACATTTGTTGATAAGTCGGTCACTAACTCGAGATGTACCGCCTTTGTAGAAAAGCAACAAAAGACAGCAATATATGCCTTTGTTGGCTTTTTGCCCCTCACCTTGTAGTGGATCCAAAATGGTCCGCAATAATCTACACCAGCATTAATAAAGGGTCTTGCAGGAGTTATTCTTGATTCTGGTAAATTGCCCATAATTTGTTGGCATAGTTGCGGACGTGCTTTGTTGCATCGAATGCATCGCTGAACCGTTGCTCTGGCTGTTGATTTACCTTTAATCGGCCAAAAACGTTGTCGGACTGTACTCAATAGTGCCTGTGGGCCACAGTGTTTGTTTTCTTCATGGAACATCACGAATAATAATTTTGCCAATGGATCATTGTATGGGATCAGCATTGGGTGTTTAGAATCGTATGGTAATGATGAGGCTTCTAAGCGTCCTCCTACTCTAAGAACATTTGCATTATCAATGAATGGAGATAAACTACTGATTGAACTAGATTTATCAACATGACCTTGTTTCTTCAGTTGTTTGATTTCTTCATGAAAATCATTACCCTGAATGTGAAATATTATAGTTATTAATGCTGCATCCAATTCGTTGGCACTAAGTACTATATGTGTGGCACGTGACTCCTTTGATTTTCTTGCGTTGTTAGTGAATCTAAGAACATATGCTACTATCTTTTGTAACGTCTTAAATGAATTCTTATGCTGAATCCTGTATATGAAATCTGCGTCATTGCTTTGAGTTGCTACAGCTACAACCTTCTTCTTCTCCAGATCGACTGGAACTTGTAATGATGATGAAAACCTTGGTGGCAATACTTCCTGTCTTCCATGCAAAAAGAACGGTCCTTGAAACCAAAGTGCACATGTTGACAACGCCCTTGCTGAAAGTCCTCTTGATAACACATCAGCTGGGTTGTCGTTTGACCTAACATGGCGCCACTGTTCAGACAGAGTTAAAGTTTGAATTCTTGCCACCCTGTTAGCTACAAATGTTTGAAATGATAAGGACTGTGAGTTGATCCAAGATAACACAATTTCTGAATCAGTCCACAAAAATACCGGCTGGTCCTTCTCTTGAAGATCGCTTTTCACTCTTGCTGAGAGTTCCGCTGCTAAGACTGCCGCACATAACTCTAGTCGCGGTAGCGTTTGTTTTTTGAGTGGAGCTACTCTTGACTTTGCACATAATAGTCGCACTATTATTCTACCATCTTTTAAAATTGCTCTGACATATGCTGCAGCGCCAAATGCCTTTTCAGACGCGTCAGCAAAAATATGTAGCTGTGTTGATGATGGAACCTCGCCTCTGAAGATATGTCTTGCCACCTGAAGATTTTCAAGAGTACTTAAGTTTTCTCTAAATGTTGACCACGTTGTACGAAGATCTGTAGGAAGTGGTTCATCCCAAGATAATTTCAACTGCCATAAGTGTTGTATGAAAATCTTTGCCTTCACTATTACTGGAGCTAATAACCCAAGTGGGTCGAACAGTCTAGCTAAATCAGAACTAACGACTCTCTTCGTGATTATTCCTTCAGTAACCATTTTGACCTTAATTCCAAATAAATCCGCCTTGGGCAACCAAAATAATCCCAGCGTTTTGATTGACTCGTTATTATCGAAATCTAGATTTACCTCTTGATCATCTTGAGAAATGTTTTTCAACAGTTGAGGATGATTTGCGCTCCATTTCCGAAGACAAAAATGTTGCTTCTTCAAAATATGGATTAGTTGTCTTTGAGCTTCAATAGCCGTAATTAAACTATCTGATCCACCGAGCCCATCGTCGACGTAGAAATTGTCACACAGGATTTGAGCTCCTAATGGATAATTCACCTTGTTTTCTGATGCTATCTTTTCCAGACATCTTGTTGCTAGGTAAGGAGCTGCTCGAATCCCATATGTAATTGTGTTTAGCTGATAATAACGAATCGTTGAATTTGGACTGCTTCTCCAAATGATAAGTTGATAGCGTCGATCTTCAGGATTTATCAGAACTTGACGATACATTTTTTCGATATCTGTGGTAAAAACAAACCGTGGTCGCCTAAAACGGAGCAGAATTGAAAAGAGTTCACTTTGAACTGTCGGTCCGTTATACATTAAATCATTCAACGAGTGTCCAGATGTAGTTTTGGCTGATGCGTCAAACACCACTCGAAGTTTAGTAGTTGTACTATCTGGTTTTAGTACACAATGATGAGGAATGAAATATCTTGGAGTCAACATGGAATCCAAGTTTACTTCAGTCATGTGACCCAATCGCTCATACTCTTCCATAAACTGGACATATTGTTTCCGCAAAACATCATTTTTTGCTAGTCGTCGTTCAAGACTGATGAACCTTCTCCAAGCTGTTTCTTGAGATTCCCCTAACGTCAATGAGTTTTCCAGAAACGGCAACCTTACCACAAAACGTCCTTCTTTATTTGTATGGACGTTCTGCACAAAATGAGATTCGCATAATTTTTCTTCTTTGGATAATGTCCTCTCTGTTGTATTCACCTCGTCCATTCGCCATAATCGTTCAATTGCATCTTCTAACGATGAATTATTATCAACAACCTCCGCCCCACCGCCAAAAACTGCACATAAAACGTTTGATGTGTCTGTATTTAATGCAACCTTGCCACTGACAATCCAGCCAAGTGTAGAATTTTGCAAGACTGGAAGCCCAGGAGCAAGCGTTAATTTACCTTTCTTTAACAGACTAAAATAGAACTCCGCACCGAGTAAAATATCAATTTTCCCTTGTTGGAAAAATGTTGGATCTGCTAACTGAATGGTGTTCGGGACCTTCCATTTGGAAATATCGTAACTGCAACTTGGTTGAGGTGGAACTATATTTGGAAGCACAAACGCTTCGACTTCTGTAGTAAACCTTGAGTTAAGTGATTGCAATTTGATGTTAACTCGCTGCGTTGAATTTTTTTGAACCTTTCCTATCCCTTCTATGCACAATAACGATTTTGTTTTTGATATATTGATCCTTTTGACAAGACGCTCAGAGACTATGTTCACTTGCGAACCAGAGTCTAGTAATGCTCGGACTTCACTTGTATTTCCATTCGATGCAGTTATTTTGACTCTTGCAGTTGGCAAGAGAACATAATCACGATGACCTGTGGATGTGTTTGCTGTCGCTGTGGTAACTGCGGTGTTGTACCCACTTGAGCTAGGTTGAATGTTCTGTTTTGTAACTTCCAAATGTAGCAACGTGTTATGCTTTTTATTACATTTGGTACAACTTCTTGATGAACATTTGTTCACCACATGATCATTCCTGAAACAGTTAAAACAGAGCTGTTGATTTTTCACCCAATCCAATCGTTGAGATGGTGAAAATTGCAAAAATTTACGGCAATGATACAGTGGGTGCCTGTCTACATTGCACAGTTTGCAATTGTTGTTTCCTTTAGAAACTGTTACAGCCGATGACACTGAGTTATTTCGATTATAGCCACCTTATCTTTTTGTTCTACAACTTCCATCAGTTGGAACTGTAGTTCTAAAAAGGCTAAAAACTCCTGAATGTTTTGTATCTCTTTTGGTTTTGCCAAAGATTGCTCATATCTAATGAGCATCGCTCGATCGAGTTTTTTAATTAGTACCTGTAACAAAATTGGGTCCCAAAATGTCGTTTGAACGCCAAGATTGTTTAGTGCTAATAGACACTCTTTCGTTGTGTCATGTAAATTTTTAACTGCTGCCACAGTTGATGTGCCTGATGGCTGATGTAGAAGTTCATCGATTAATGTGGACGCCAAGACCCTTTTATTATTATAACGGTCTTGCAGTAATGTCCAAGCTGCCAAATAATTGTCCTCCGTTATGCTGAAATGACTTATCAATTTTTCAGCTTCACCTGTCACATGTGATGTCAAGTACCACATTTTTTGAGCAGCTGGTAGTGGCTGATTGTCTACCATTTGTGTAAACAAGTCAAAAAATTGCCTCCATTTTAAGTAATTCCCATTAAAACTTGGGATCGTTACCTTTGGCAATGGCAGTGAGGACCGCATGTTTGGTTCTGCTACTGTTGCTTGTTTCTGTTGTAATTGATCCAATTTTATGGACAACTCTATCAAACATTGTTGTACCAAGTCTTCAATTTGGTAATACTCATCTTGATTGAATCCTGACATCAGTGGATTTTCAAAGTTTTCCCATAGTTCATCATGCAAACATTCCAATTGGTTCCAATGTTGCATGATTGTGTTTGATTTAATTTCGTAATATTGAAGTGGCTGTATGCCTTCGCTCTCTGACAAGCTCTCTACTAATCTTTTTAGAGCTGCCATTCGAGCAGATATTTTTCTTATCAAACCATTTGTCGTAACCACTAGTAACGGCTGTGATGCCTCTTGGTTATTAGCAGCTTCACCAAAGTTGTCTGCTGCTTTGATCCGAAGGGCTTCTGTCTTGAATATTTCACTGTATTCATTTGTTAGTTCTCTTATTTTCTCGTAATAGGAAGATGTAAAATACTCATCATCTGTCGGTTGATCGATGAGAGTTCTGAGCATTGTGTCCGTTTGTTCAAACTGCTTCCAAGCAACATCAAGTCGACGAAATCTTTCACTGTAGTATGCTGATGTTTGCTTGCGTTCAGCCGAATCCTTTTTGAAGTTCCTGATGATTCGCTGAATCTCTTCGCCCTTTTCTTTTTGGGCATCTATGAGTTCATTAAGAGTTGTCATTGATGATTTGTAGTTTTTTGCCAAATGTGCGTAAGAATGTTCTTCGAATGCTGAATGCTGAAACTTAACCGCTGACTGTTGATTGTTGACTGTTGCTGCGTCAAACCAGTCCTGTGCTGCTGTCCGTTTCACGGGGTCACCAAAATGTACGCCCGTCTATCACGTCGGGGTCACCAAAATGTACGATCACACCAAAATGTATGATCACACGCTGAATCAAAGGTTGAAATCAACTGTTTGCAAGTACTGAACTCTTAAATCCAGTACTTATGTTGACTTATTTGAACACGAGAACCACTGAGCACTTGAACCCAGTGATTTGACGATTGTCCTAAATTATCCTGATTACTGAACACTTGAATCCAGTAGGCAGGTGCTTATATGGTGTAAATTTGGTACTTGAACCAACTCTACAAGCTATTAGAACGAACAAAAAAGAATCGATAACGAATGTGGCTTCGCATCAATTGAATTGTCAAAAACTCAATTGTGCCTTTTATTTAAAATTGATAATTAATTTACAACAAATAAATTAACTAAAATAACCTTGACAATGCATGCCAAACAATGAACTTATTGCAAACTGCAAGAGTGCATTTTCTTGCAGACGAAATTTGATGCTTTTGTTTTCATGTGCCAGCAGAAGCGTATGACGTATTTTGGGCATTGCATTGACAACGTTATTTTTTACACCAAATATATTTAACACAATTATTACAATACAAATAAAAATAACAAATTATTCATACAAAATTAATAAAAACAATAATATAATATAATATAAACAAATATTCAACAGTCTCTTTGCTGCTAGCATCAGTATACTGTGGAAAAACAACATTTTCCACAGCGTGTATATTTTTGCAGATGTGCACAACAGCACCATCTACAAAAATTTACACTGTCATAACGGCACTGGATCATAATACCTTGCATCAAGTTGCTGATATCGCGAAATGTCCACCCACCACAGACAAATTTGTAATGTTAAAAAAAGAACTGATAAAAAGTTGTCTAGAATCGAAACAAAAACAACTGGTGAAATTATTAACTAATTTAGAGTTATCAAATAAACGGCCAACACAGTTACTTAGGGAAATGCGAAATTTAGCTGGTACGAATGTCTCTAAAGAAGCTTTAGCAGCACTTTGGCTTCAACGGCTACCTAGCAATCTAAGGTGCATTTTGTCTGCAAGTAACACAGGTAATACAGATCAAACAGCAGAGTTAGCCGACAGAATAATGGATAATATGCCATCTGCGTACTACGTTATGACCACGTCACAATACACCGACGCCATCTGCGCACTACGTTATGACCACGTCACAATACACCGACGTAACAATTAATAGTGAGACAAAAAGCGTTCCATCTTTAGAATCAAGGGTACTGTCACTCGAGACTTCTATCCAACAATTAATAGCAACTGTCAGCAGTTTGACATCAGAAGTTAGATCTGGTCACAGTAGTCGAAGAAGCAGCAATCGGCGCAGCCAAAGCCGTAGTAAGTTATGCTTTTATCATGCACGTTGTGGCGCAAATGCCACAAAATGTCAACAGCCGTGCGAACTCATCGAAGCATCCAAAAAGCTTAATTTCAATACGG
>NW_024033175.1:0-8369 GCF_002237135.1 Teleopsis dalmanni
CAAAATCTTGCACACAAATAACAGACTTTTTTTAACTTATATCCTTTCATTAATAACCAAGCAAGAAATTAATAGTGGATTTTAAAATTTTTGTCTTAAACGACTTTAGTTTTCATAGTATCACTATTTCTACAAACTTTTTTTTGTGATTAATATTCTTTCATTAATTACCAAGCAAAAACTTAATAGTGGATTTCAAAATTTTTGTCTTGAAGTAAAATGTAAGAAATCATTATTAAATTAAGAAACTCAACTTAGTGGCGATGAGTGTTTATCTCATATAACCTTATCAAAATAAACACAATATTATATATGATAATTTGTTTATCTGTGGCAATACCTACTTACTAAGTTGGCATTTGCACACGTACGTGTTCTTCGATTGCCTCAAGTAACCGTTTACAACTAACCAGCTCAACGGATTGCTACTACCAGTTAGTATACCAAGTACCTTTCACTAAAGAAGCTAACATCCTCAACGCATTTTTTACCGATGAATATCAAAAAAATAACTTTCTAGGTGAACCATTTTCATGTATTCGTACAATACGACGAAGTCGTTGGAAAAGCAATTGAATACGTTTACTACGCTTAATTATATTAACGTCGCGGTATACTTAACACAGCTCATCGTTTCATTTGATTCTATACTCTTTATTCGCATTCAGGAGAATATATCTCCAAAGTTTTTTTTTTCCTTTTCCCAAACATGATAAGAAACTTGTAGATCATGATATTTGTCAAGACAAGCTCACTTTACTTTATTTTATTTATTTACTTAAACTTAAACAGCATCTGTTAACAAATATAATTTATCGTTGAATCTTTAAGCTGGCTTTTTTCACTACTTTAAGCTTTTATGCAGTTAAACTTCCATAACTGGAACTTCTTTAATTCGAGTTAACTATAACTCGAACTAAATAGAGTGCAACAGGATTTAGAGAGCAAATTAAATACAATTACAAAAAATTCTTTAACTCGAAGTCTCCATAAGCCGGATCTTTTCTTTGCAAAATGGTACTTCGAGTTATGGAAGTTTGGCCCAATATTAACATGTGATCTTTGTATATGAGTACGTCGTTTATTGCCGAACTATTTCAATAATAGTTCAATAGTAAATTTAGAATCAATCAAAAATTGAATCAATTTCTGGGGCTCTTATATTATAAGGTGGCGCCTATATAAGGTGCTTACGGTAGCTTTTAAGTGTGGCAAAAAAAACAACAAGTTGCTTATTATAGGCGCTATGGGTAATACTGGCATCACTGTTGCAATCTGTCAAATGTTATGTTTTCGCAGAGAGCAAATATGGCATATGTGCACATAATGCTAGAAAACTGCATTATTTTTAAAAGTAAATAATTAATGTAAAATTGAAAATTAAATTGTGAAATGAACTAAAAGTAATGTTCAGAATGCAGAAAATTTTAAAATGTTCGTTTACAACAAAATTAATAATAGTTTTGAATATTTATGCCTTAATAAGTATTAACTACATAGCAACTAACAACTTAAAAAATTTAAAGCGTTTTTCAATTATAATTTCTTCATATACTTGTATAAATTTTTGTATATATTTATACACATATTTTCAAAATATTTATTTTCCAAAAATTTGCATATTTTTACAATTTTTCATTTACTCAATTTTCAAATTTGTGAAATTTTTTAATTTTGTTTACAAACTTTTATAGATGACTGGAATATTTTTTGATATTTTCAACGAAGTTTCACAATAGATCGCTTATTGATTTGATACTTCACAACTAAGTGCTTAAATAGAGAAAGTAGTGTTGTTGTTTTGCGTACAAATTAGCAACTTTAAGCGAGCAACATGCCGTTTTTTACCACATTTAACAGCCGTCGAAAGCACTTATAATTACTGCATATTCGTTAGTTGAAGTGTACTTTGGTTAAAAATTTAGTATTTATATATTAAATATACTTTAAAAATATATTTTTTTCATTTCTCCTGTATCTGCTTTCGATTTGATGCTTAACTATTAACTTTTTCGTTTAAAAATAATCTATTTTCGTATAATAATAAATTATTTTCATTTTTCTACACTTCTTTCTTTCATATTTAGAATTGCTTAGATTTTAATCTCGGTCTTTTTTGATTTTGAAAAAATGTACTTAACAAACTGAAAAGTAAGAAGCTTAAATCTTTAATCCCTGCCAAGCAAAAAATAAAGCGAAATAACAGTTGAAGTCTTAAAATAATTTTCCGGTCGAATCAGTACTATGTGTAGGCTTACTTTAGCTACGTTTTATTAAAATAAAACCGCAAAAGTCACAATAAAAAAATGAAAAATGAAATAAAACAAAATAACAAGGAACGTGAAGCAAACTTAAGATCCTTTGTGCCCAAGTATAGCTCGCAACCATGAAAAGGAATCGTGTGAATAAACGCCTTTCCAAGCTCAGTAAAACGAACATTCAAAAGAGCGTTAAAACGAATCAGGAAGTGAAAAAAAGTCATGTTGGCAGCTACTTCCCGTCATAGATAACCGTCTGTGAGACCAAACCAGCTTCCATTTTTAAGTGTACGGCTGTAAGCAATATTGCATGAAGTTAAGATTGCATATAAAAATGTAATGAAATAAAATATAGACGAGTATATATAAAAACACAAAACCTTAAATAAAATACGAGTATAGCATAAAACAAGAGTGCCTTGCATCTGAAATGTACATTATAAAAGAATACCACAACACTATACTGCACTTTAGTGTAACTCTCATAAGTGCTTTCCAAAAGGATAACAAGTGTAAGTGAGTGACTAGATTTGCTGTCATCATAAAAAGTTACACTTCCGCACTAAAAAAAGATAAAGTAGCTACTGCACTCATTAATTAAATTTTCTAAGCCAATTTATGTTAACAAATAAAAAAAAAGATATAACAGATATAAATCTGAAAAAAGTATAAAATGAAAAGGAGTTATTTTAATTACATAAAAATAAAATGGAACACAAATTGCAAGTAGAAAGTTTTTCTAAGTGTAATTTTCAGTTTGCAGTCACAGAAACCAACCACAAAAATTTGTGCCACATTTAGTTTTTCTAATGCAAAATGCAACTTTCAGTTTTTCTTTTAAAGTCACTTTTTTCTGATTTTATATTTTCAATTTACATAATTTAATAAATTTAACTTAGAAATGACAACTCAAATGCTGCAAAAAGTGTTAATGGAGGAGTAACTTTTGCAATTTCGGTTTCAACAATTCACACGGCAAAAGGCTTCCTCCAACCGCAGTTAGCCAAGATAAAGGGTTAATATGCCAACAGCAGTTCCAGCAACTGACCTACTTGCGTTCACTCCAGCAAATAACAAATACTGAGTGCCGAGTGCCGAAAACTACTAAAAGCATAAAATAATTTTCATTTTTGTTTTTGAAAAATGACGCCATAACGACTTTCCACCCACAGAACCAAAAAAAGTGTATCCTTACATACCGAATAAAAGCCAACTTCACGCATGCAATTTCAATACCGAACATGGCACTTTACTTGATAACTTTAATTTGTAGTTGCGGTATTGCAGCACTGCGGTACTGTGGTACTGCGGTTTTTCCTGAGTTTCGATATAAAAGTATTACTATAAATAATAGGTTTACCGATTGTCATATATTTTTCACACGATTGAGAACATGGAGTGCAGTGTAGTGCGGTTGTAATAAAAAATTTGTGCATTGATTGGGTATGAATTAAGGCAAACGATAAGTGCGGAAATATTATTACACTTCACTACGGCATTTTAACTTTTTACAATCAACTTCGACACAATTTTCCGCAAAAATTGAAGATATAAAATTATTTCATAAAAACATTAAAACATTTTTTCAACTGCAATAAAACATATACCATAAATCTTCGAATCAACGTAGGAAACGGAATGACAATGAAGCCGTCACTTCATGCATACATCGTCAGTTAAGATTATTCCCAGTGGTATGGAAGCATTTTATAACGCAACATATGGTATAACGGAAACATCACATACTGGCAGAAAAACAGAATTACTTCATACTTCCATATAACATTATTTAAAAACCGCTTAAACAGCAATCATAACCGTCATTGATTAAGCAACTGAAATTTAAAAACATGTTAATAAAATTATATAAAAAAATATTTAAAAACAAAAAAAACGGTATAAAAATTTTGTAACGTCCTATAAGATAAATGAATAATATTGACTGCATGAACAATTTTCCATTCAATGAAGACAATTAATATTAATTCTTTAAAATAAAGTTCCTCCTACGAAGAGGATCTAACCTTTGCAACATTCTTATAACTGTAAAGCATTGCATATATCCTGTCATTTAAAATTTTTATACCAAGGTATACTTGTCAACATCTGTTAAATGATCGTGTTCTTTAATGGCGTTATCGATGCGTAAATCTGATTTCAATCTAGATTTACTCCCGATCTGTTAAATTTTGTTGCCCAATCAAACATTTTTAAAGTAATCTACTTAAGACTGTTATAGCAAGGTATATTTGTCAACATCTGTTAAATGATCGTGTTCTCTATTGGCGTTTTCGATGCGTAAATCTGATTTCAATCTAGATTTACTCACGATCTGTTAAATTTTGTTGCCCAATCAAACTTTTGTAAAGTAATCTACTTAAAACTGTTATAGCAAGGTATATTTGTCAACATCTGTTAAATGATCATGTTCTCTATTGACGTTTTCGATGGGTATATATCTGGATTCCATCTAGATTTACTTACGATCTGTTAAATTTTGTTGCCCAATCAAACATTTTTAAAGTAATCTAACATTTTTGTAGTAGTGTTAGTAGACATTTATATATCGAATATATATCGAATCAAATCACACTTTATCTGTCAAATCATATAAAATAACTGTTAGTATCTTGATAATCTTACTACTCTGACGAAATATCTAGAGTGTTATAAATTAATCTCTACAGCTATGCATTCTACTCCAGATTTACCAATCGAAAATAAAATTGCATTTAAAGTGCGCTAAAAGAGCATTTGGATTGAAAAATTTACCCCAGGTTTACCAAACAAAAACGCCATAACATTGCTTCATTAATACCTGAGTAAAAACGTTCGAATGTTATTTAAGATAATTTCAGTATCTATCAATATACTGATGATTTACTTAATGCAAAGTGGTTATAAGAATTATCTATTTTATGTTACCTTATGTCTTATCTAGCGTGTTGTTTGTGAGCTGTCATAGTGAGTTTTTTTATAATCCTTACGCTTTTCATATCAAATATTGAATTATTTTAATATTTTAATTAAAATATAAGTACCAGTAGTATTCAGTAGTAGTATTTTTTATTAAAAATTTAAAAACAGAAAATAATTATCCATACATTATACATTATTTATTTAAAGGTATTAACTAATATCGTCAGCTTTTCCAAGCGATTGCCTACTCATTTTATCCTTCTAATCTTGTTGCGAGTTTGGTGTCATAATTAGTAAATATTATTGTTATGAATAATTGCGGTTAAAAGCTTTCATCTATAATATATTGCCTATATTTTAAGAATTGGTTAAGCTAGGTACACAAATGCAGCCAGTCAATTCCATTAAGGACACTGTGCAATTTCGTTTGGGTTAAGATCGTTTTTCCAAAATACTCTTTATATCTAATTTCCTTTAAAATTGGGCAGATTGCTATAAAGTGATTAACGTTTTCCGTTTTCTGTTTATTGCATAGGCTACAAACCGATAGGTCAGCACTTATATAGGATAAATAATTGAATTTGATGATTTCGGTACGAAATTTGAAAATTGTACGAATAATTTCCATTGTATATTTATCAATAAAATAATTCGATGTTCCTATGTTGTAAGTTAATTCTCTGAATTTTTATCTGGAATAGCTTGTTTTGACCTTATAAACAAATTGATCTTTATCAGCTTGATCCTGTTTTAGGAGAATGCGCTGCTGCCAATCAATCCAACTATTCATGTTCTCTAAATTTAGATCTTCTGCATACTTCTGGGCTAAATTTAACTATGCAGAAAAAGAACAAACTTTTCCTACCTAGAAAGTATGTCGTAGGCCGTTTAGTGAGTCAGTATATTTAAAGCTAAATAAATAATATAGTTGATATATTGCTGTTGAATTGTAATTGCTGAATTTGAATATAAATAATCATATATGTATATGAATTTGAAATGTTTCATTTATTGTTCGCGTAATATGTTTATTAAGTTATATTTAAAAATAGTGCTTCTATGCAGCAAATTATGCTTCAAATTGTTTGACAAAAAAAAAACTATATAAAGAAAATTATTTCTATTTTATAGTGATTAATATTTATTACTATTAATACACAAGACTACATTTTTAAATATGGAAGAAATATCTGCTCGATTTTTATATCGAATGTGAATATCACTATATAGACTTTGTTAACATTGCTAATAAATGATTTTTCTTACAAAAATTATTACAATTATTATTAATACTCGAAACAACTATATGGTCAGCCAAAAAATTTAATTATTTAAAATAATATAAAAACAATTTTTGTTGTGTAGTAGTAAAATACTACTTTTCAAAACCTCTCTAAAAATTATTTATGAAATTTAAATTTTTCTTTCCTTTTTTTTTATTGGAGCGTTTACGCTGCTTTTATTTTTTTACTTTTTGATGCGTTTAGATGACACTCTGGCTTTTGCATATAAATATGTATACATATCTATCTATCTATCTATTTGTATCTATATATATTATATATACTCCTGCATATGACTGCATGCATATATGAAGAATATACTTCATCTTAGAAATGAATTTAATTCAATAACGATATTCACCGATTGACAAATGCAATAAATTTCTTGAGTTATGCACATAATCTGCGCTAGTTTAATATACCATATATATGGTATTTCAAAGAAATAAATATTTTTGGTCTTAAGTATTTCATTTGTAAAGTATTGTCTTGATGAAAATTAATCTTTAATAAGCAGTAAATGCATAACAGAGTTAAATTTAATAAGTGGTGCCTTTATTTAATTGCACATAACTTTAGTTGTTAGCTACAGACGATAACTAACACTGGGGAGTTAAATTGAATTCAAATCCTTGCCTCAGCATATCGGGACAAAATATTTTTTTTTGCAAAAATTTAAATACAAACACTATTCTTTACGTTTAAAATGAAAATATTAATAACTGCATTCCAACTACAAAATCTGAAATTTGATAAATATTGCAATATTGCAACCATAATCAAATAAGAATTTCATATAACAAATTTATATTAAACTACATTCCTGAAAATTACATTTTTCTCCAGCTATTGTACGTGCTCCAATTTATCCCTTTTACAAAACATTGGCATCAAAATGAGTTTGAATTTTTCTCTTTTTTTCTGAAATACTTCATGGGTTAATTTCAACTCGATACAGAGCAATAAATGAAAATTGCGATTTCGAAATATAGAACCGTAAGTACAAGTATTCATCAAAGTGCACTATTATTTGCTACACATCAAGTACTTCGAGTGGTTTACATTTCACGCTTTGTTTCAAGGAAATGGGCCACTGTGTAACCAGGGAGTTGTGCTGAGTTAACGAAGCCGTAGAAATGTTGATTGGAATTTTGTGTTACTTAACATACAATGTTGCTCAAATTTAAATGTGGTTTCATCCTTGCAGGAATAAATATGTGTATGTGTATAAAAAATCTAAATTTTTGTTAAATACACAAAATTAAATATTTTCTATGATTTTATGACTTTAACGTGCAGAGATTTATACACATGAATTAAAAGAATATGTGGTGATGAGACAGACTGTTCCGAACTGCAGCATTAACATGCAGAGATTCATTGACATGTTTGAGAAGAAGTATCAGTGAAGACTTAAACTGTCATTCGAGCTTTAAATTATTTAATAAAAATTTTGAGTAAATTCTATTAGCCTAGTTAAAGCCTAGTGTGGGGTAGTGATAAGCCCCCCAGCCATTATAGAGTAAAAGTGCGTAATAGCACTAACTCAAGAACAAGGAGAAGAAGAAGATCAGCAACTTCTTTGTAAAATAATTAAAGAATTAAATAACATTTAATAAAATTTCATATATTGATTTTTAAATTGTATTTTAATTGTTGTGACAATTTTACTTAATAGAAATGATTGTGATTCTGCTAATGAACGGTTTTGGGTTAGGCTAAAACCCCTATGCACTGTGAACAGTTTGATCTATTGTGCACACCTTTGTATTTAGATATTTAGTATCTCGAGGAATGGAACCAAGTTCTTTCGGAGGAAGCTTTTGAAGGTCTTCATCCCCTAGTTGATATGCACCTAAAATTTTGTTTTTTCTGTGGCCTAGTGCATCACAGTTGTTAATCAGATGTT
>NW_024033176.1:0-8366 GCF_002237135.1 Teleopsis dalmanni
ATGTGACACCACGCGAAAAGATCGCACAGGTTTGAGCTCGTGACGTTTAACGTTTCTACTGTTTGCTCAGTGGACAGACACAAGTTGTACGAGTACTTGAAGCCAATGGAGCAGATGGAGGAGAGTGCTCAGTTCAATGAATTGTTGACTTTATAATTAAGTTGTGTAATTCCTATAGCCAAGTGAATACAACAATTATATGGAAATTGCTAGCAGACAAAATAAATGAATGAATGAAAATCACAATTTGCAATTACTTCAACAAACTAGTGAATTTATTATTTTATATAATTTTAAATAACTAAAAAAACTTAAAATATTTTCCATTAAAAATAAGATAATTTTTCCCAGTATATTTTTTTTATTTTTTAAACAATTTAATTGCCCTTATTAAGTTTTATACTTCAGACAAAATAAATTATCTTGTAAACATAGCGTTTTTTACGAAGAAAGATATTAAATACGTTATGTTTTCCAAGCAAATACCCAACTCAATCTATAGAATTCAGTTGAAGTCCAAGTGTGTTAAGTCGATTATCAAAATATTCTCAGAATCACTGGGGAAGAATTGGCTTAAGTAAATCTTTTAGGGAACTTAATTACTGCAGCACGCGACACACTTTACTTAGCCCGTAATTATGAATTTGTATGAATGTATGTATGTAAATCACTTTTTTTTTATAGAGATACGAGTATCTGGTATTTGCTGAAGTACTTTACAATCTCGGCATGACTTGGGAATTTTTCACTTTTATTTCATACTCGTCGTATCAATTTAATTTAAAGAAATTAAAAAAATTATTAAATTTTTTTTAAATTCACAATTATTGATAATGTTTATTACTTTATATGAAGAATATACACAACCGCAATCTATGAAAATATTTATATAATATTTTTGATTAACTGACCTTTAAAATAAGTAATATATATTAATATTATTTATTTTTAGAGTATATGTATATATTACATTATTGTTACATACTATATACATATAGCTGAATGCTGCAATACTCAAAACAAATTACATTTCCTAATATAAATACTCCTCGCCCCTAGCTATATAGCATGATTAAGGACATATATTTAGTGTATAATGAATGTCCTTCAAGCGAAGAAGCAATTCTCAGGTTAATGAAATATATGGAATTTTGATGAAGAATTTTGCCTCGTTTTCTTATAGAATGTTTTTTAAAACATATTAAAAAATTTTTTTTGATTGTTTTGTAAATTACACAATTTAAGAAGATCTGTATGAAAATAATTATTAATTAAAAAATTAAAAACATCATTACACATAAAGGGAATCCTTTACTATATTACAGATAGTTGCATAATAAATTATAATTGTTGTGAAAAATATGCTTGTTAGTCCAATAATTTTTTTTATAATTGTGTTTAAATGAAAGACATCGAAGGCCACAGTCTGAGACTTAAATCACCTCTTAGTTACGATTTGAAAAGATCTCAGCCTATTGATTGTGAAAGACACACGACTGAAATTGGATTCCAGTCATCAGGAGATAAAACATAAAAGGATTAGTATTAGTATTAATAATAATAATAATAAAAATGAAAAAAAAAAATTATTTACATTGACACACTTGTTTGCTAAAAATGTGAGGAATTTAAGTCGAAAAATATCTACTGAATAAAAATTATTCATTTGGTCAAATAAGTGATTATATAATTTATCATCTTATAACATAATCTCTGTCTCATATTAACTTTAAGTAATTTTTTATAGAAATTAACATAGACGGTCATCTAAAAATCCACGTCATTATTAACAGTTAAGAATTTGATATAGCTTAGAATCTCATCTACTAAAAAGAAAATGATGAAATAACTTCAATGAATGACAGTACTATAATTAAAAAAAATTACCAAAATATCTCACTTTTGACTTAGTGACATATACTATATACTTAAGTATATATACCTATATATAAGCGTACAACATAATCTTGTCTTAAAAGTAATTTATCATCAAAATTATTCTCAAAATCAAAAATACTCTTAATGTTAGTAATTAATATAGACATACATGTATTTACGAATTATGTGAAATTTTTTTTAAATGTATTAACAAATTTTTATTAATTTCTTACTTAATTATTAACTTAGCGCTAACATAGTTAAGTGGTTTAAAATTTTCAAATTCGTTGTATAGATTATATCTTAAGAATGGCTAAAAATGCTTAAATTGAAAATTTATTTAATTTCCAGTTAATGGAAAACTCAATATCGTGGGTCTTAAATGAATTAAAGTTGATATTAGTATCCGTTATCATCGCTAATTGTACTCATAGACTAAATACGAACAACCACGCTCGCTAAATGTACTAGTAATGGTTAAGAAGGATTGTAAAATCCTCTCCATAATAGCTCGCTAAAGAATTTTAAACTAATTTTCTGTATTCAAAATTGAAAAATATTAATGATGTCCTGGATTCTTAAATGAACGTCTAATAACTTATATGACGAAATGAAAGAGGTTATCTTAGAATATGAAACGTCATAGATATTTACACAAATTGCAAATTCATGGATACATTTAAAATTACATAAGATTTCCTACTGTAAGCCAGTCCACAAGCCTGTTTGACCTATTTGCAATTTCTATGTCGACATTTAATGATGTTTATTACAGCATTGTTGTTTTTGAGACCTAATTGCAATGGGTGTGAAAACCCCAACATATTAAAATAACATAACATATTAAGCATAAAACAACATAAAACACATATTAAACGAGTTTTATATGAGATTTAATGAGTTTAAGTATATCTAATTTAATGATTGAAAAAAAAAGTATTTTTTTACTGTAAACTAATAAAAAGAGGCCTTAAAAAAATAAAAATTAAATTAAATTAAATTATATTAAATTAGACGGATTCGAGTAGCAAGAATTCACTCTCGATAAGAAAAAAATTAACATTATAAATTAAACTAAATAAAAATAAAATAATGGTCTACAAAGTAGGTGCAATTATTTATATAAAAATATTTCTTCTAAATTTTAACAAATTATTATCAATCTTTTCAATCAAACAAATTAAACGTAATTGTTATCTATTAATAATTTGAGTGTAAAATAATCGATATGAAGACCAGTTTAACTAAATTTTATTAAAATATAGTCGCAAATATTAATCAATTGTTAACATAAAATAAAAATAAAATTATTTAATAAATATCAATTGGGCTCTCATATGTTATTTGTAATGCAATAGAACTGCATTATTGTGCTTTCTAGCTGCACCTTTCATTACGTTTGAGAAAGTTGTAATCTGAGCTATAGGTCGAAAGGAGTCTACACTGGCATAAAGAATTACTGTTGCCATATCTAAAATTGTTAAAGTACATCTAAATTTTTCTGTTGCTATCTCGTCTATAATTTGAGATATTACCACAAATCTAGTCAGTTATTTTTAAAAATTGTGTCCATCCAAAAGTTATTGCTAAGTCATCACTGTCTGATTGAAATGGATTTCTAATTTATTAAGACAATTAACACCGATGCAGACATCAAAGACACGAGTCTAAAAAATAATTTTTCCATTATCTTAACGGTGCTCTCAGACAATTAAAGCAAATTATCGATATTATTAATAAATAGCGCTCTCCATATGAAAGTAGTTTAATGAGTTTTTCAAATGAAAGTAATAAACATGTCAAGGTTAAGCAATTATGAATTTTAAATTTATCAGTTACTTTCCTAAGCACTTTAACTAACTTTAACTAATTTTCTAACCAAAATACTTAAATGTTAAATAAATTTCATCATTTTAAGAGAAACTATCAAAAGCTTAAATTAATTTAATTGACAAGAGAAGAGCATTACACATAACCTAACAAAAGGTATATGTAAAGAGCCAGCTTAAATTCTCTTATTGAACACAAGAGCTTAATACTTTACTACCACAGCACATTTCATTCATAAATATGAGAAAAAAATATACAAGAAAACCTGATTGAACATGCTTGGAATTTTGTTGGCTTTTGTTGGCTTTTATTCGCTTGTTTAACGGCTATGATGAATTTCACAAGAAATTCCATTTTATATTATATGCCATCAGGTCGTGTTCAGTGTTCAGTGTGTAGTCTGCATTGTGTAGTGTGTGTGTATGTAAAATAATAACAAACTCATTTGTATTATTATTTACGTAGATTAGATAGAAGAGGCGTCAGTCCGCGCGAACACCAAATAACAATAACAAAACGCTGCCCCAATAAACGTGTTCAGCTTTTAATGCATAAGCATGTTACTGTTTGTCATACCAACTCTCGTAGTGTATGTCCATATGTATGTGTTAAAGTATGTGTATGTTTACTTTTACTATATGTATGAGGGTGTATGTTAGACTAAAGTAAAATGTGTTGCATAGGCAGGCGTATAGCTGATAAGAGTGAAGCATCAGACATGCCGTACAAGTCGCGGCGTGCTTTTTTCATTAGAGATTAATCGAAATTAAATTGTATTGAATAATTATTCGACGCCATAAGTAAACAAAAGGAAAGCTAGAGGCAATCTTAGCCCCTTTTTCAAAGTAAAAAATAATTTTTTTTTTTTTAAAACGCATATTATTAATTATTCAGAAAATCCATAAACAATTTAACTGTGTAGCATTTTTATTTTTATATAAATATATTTTATATTTTAATAAATATTTTCATTTATTTTTTCATTTATTTTTTTTTATATTTATATAATAGCACATTGAACTTGAAATCTATTAAACTGTGTCTTTCTCACGTATGTATTTACATATGTATGTATATAAACATGTTTCGTGCTTATGAACTACATTAAGAACAATTCTATAGCAATTTATTTTTCTCAGTGTACTTTGTTGCTGTTGTTGCGCCAATTTCTGAATACGTCAATATCACATTTGTAGGTAAATAACTCTGTTGCATAAAGACAATCCCTTGATAGCAATTTAATCAACTATTACAACAATTACAGACTATTAATTTTTCATAATAAATATATTAAATTATTATTTTTGCTTCCACGTTTAAAATGACCGACGATGAACTACAATGTATAGTATGATTCTTTTTTAAGATTTTTTTTAAATGATTTTATGTAAGATTTTTAAAGGTAAATTATTTTTCAAATCACATACATAACTTTTTTCACGGACTCATACTTTTAAATACCTGTAACTTGATCAGATAATCATAATCATAATCATAATCATAATCATAATCATAATCATAATCATAATCATAATCATAATCATAATCATAATCATAATCATAATCATAATCATAATCATAATCATAATCATAATCATAATCGTAATCATAATCATAATCATAATAATAATCATAATCACGATCGTATCCACATTAATATTAAATAGTAATTATAATGATTATCATCGCCAACAACATTATTATTAGAATCTAATTGGGGCTGTACTACTATATAACATAATTAAAAAAAAAGTATGAACTGCATTTTTGATGGCAGTATGGTTTTCTTATCTAAGATGTTGTGTGTATCTTATGTTTTATTTCAAATACATAACCCGCACAATTAAAATTACTTAAAAAATTTTGAATTTATCGGCCTGTACGATATAGACAAGAGAAGAAAGAAGATGATGTAGATATAGTTTTAGTAATATTAATTTATGTTAGATTGTGATCCTGATGAGTAGTCTCAAGGAGAGTCGAAATATAGGATATAATAAAAAAATATTAAACAAACGTTAAACCATTTTAAAAATTACTTATAGTTGACGTGTGCTTGTCTACATGAAACATAATTTCGTAATATACATATGTACATATTTTATATATAATAAGTATTGAGATATATGTAAATAATTATTGTAAGTCTCTTAAAAGTATTGTAATAAATAATTTCACTGTGTAAACAAAATAAACCAATTTTAGTTAAGTTCTGAAAACTACAATTTAAATAAGTTTTAATATTTTCTACCATAACTTTTCTAGTCATAAAATCTAGCATCGCAAAGATATTTTATTAAGACATTTTTTAAAAACAATGAGACATTAATTTACACATACATATACTCCCAAAGTTTTTAATAGTGATAATGAAAGTTGATTTTGGTGATGTTGCTAATGAATATATTTTGTTACTATTATTAATATTTTTCTATATAATATGGTATATTATTATAAGAAAAAAATTTTTTGTTTTAAAAAGACGGTTTCATTTTATTGTCAGTACAAAACGGTTAATTTGACTAGTTGTGCTATAATAAATTCTATATATTAATATGTATGCCAATACGTATGTCAATACGTATGTCGACTACTTGTTAAAGGGATTAGACTTAAAATTCAACTCAAGTCACACTTTTAGAGAAAATTTAATAATGCGCATTAAGTATTTCTAAATAATTCAGAAATGCACAAAAAATTATCGAAAAGTGCACAAAGGACTTCTATCTTTTTAGCTGTCATATCTTAAACTATTGAAACGATTGTTAAATGCCACTTGTTACTTTAATAATAATACTGTATTAATCAATTTAATAAACAAAATGGAATACTTGATACTTAACGTTTCCAGTTGAAACTAGTAACATTCAAATCTATTCAGTTATTATATGTAGAAACAGATTACAATTAACACTCTTATTATTTACAAAGTACAAACAGTTATAAAGATAATGAGCAAGAAAAATATTTAAATAACAGTATAAATAAATGTATACTCACTCCATCCAATCCATTATAAGAAAAAACGCAATTCACGAATATTGCTAAATGCGTTTCATAATTATAGAACTACCTTTAATACATAACATATTATGTATTATGGTATTATAATATTCAATTTATTTGCAAGCAGTTTAGCGAACTATTTTTTATATTCATAGACCTTTTCTTATAGATACATATGCATATATTCCAACGGTATGTGCAACTTCAATCTTGCCAAAGGCTGTAAGCGGTAATAAAGTATCAAAAATGATAAGGTAGTGTATAATGGAGCAATGCATATTATAATTTAGAGAGTGGGAGAAAACACAATTTGTCGGTTCAAATTTGGTCCTAAGAGCAGAGGCTGTATCTAACTCATTACTTAGGCAAAACAATGTTATTCAGTAATATATGTCAACATTTTTATCGTTTAGAAATAAATTATTATAGTTTCTGTGACACTGTGCATAATATGTATTATCGTTATAAACCAAAAGAACCAATTTTGATGAGCCCATGACTTTCTGCATAACATGGCTCTAAATAAAAATTTTTTTATATAATACAGTACAGTAATCTAACGTCGACACTGACTATACTTTCGCAAGATTACTGCGTATATTTTTAATATTTTATAAACATACAAATTTTTCTTCGCAGTTAAAAGTCGAAAACAATACATATTTGCATTATATGATAAAAATATTGTTAAAGTCTAGCCAGTAAAAAAAATTTTTGAAAACAATTAAGCAATTGATAAATATTATGCATTACCTATATCTTTTATTTTTGATCCGTACCATTTTACCAAAGATCATAGCATTCTAGTTCATTGTTTGATATAAAACCAAACTAATAACTACAGAATTATTTCTATTATAAAACCATCTAACACTACAAATGGTCTTGCCAGACTCAGACTTCGGTACTTATCTACTGCCTATCCTCTTATAACGGAATTAGGCAACATCTCTCCAAAGGACGTAATGGCGTTTTTAACTGGTACTCGTCTATGGAACTGAAGTGGGTATGTCACAATAATCCTCAAAGGACTTCGGTACTTATGTACTGCCTATTCACTTATAACGGAATTAGGCAACATCTCTCCAAATGACATAATGGCAATATTTACTGGTACTCGTCTATGAAACTAAATTAGGTATATCACAATAATCCTCAAAGGATGCGGTGACGTGGTGACAACTTTCCAACCTATCTTAAAATCTAATCTAATCTCACAATATAAATATTAGAACGATTTAACACACTAAACCCCTTATGTATTAAAATTCCAACACATTCGCATCTAAACTCATTTGAACTTCATATTTCTTTCTTCATCGAAACGCTCGTCTTCGTAATACGCAAAAATGTATCGAAATCAATTATTGCGACGTATGAGTGATTTAATTTCCCTAACCATACTATGCCTCTCTGAACCATGCTATGATTGTGAACAAATAAAGGTGTTTTTAGGAATGCTAACACGTCTAGACTAATGGTAAGAAAACTCAAAAATGAGTTTTAAGATACAATAAAATTTTTTTTATTTAATATCAAATATTTGAATTAAAAATTTTAATATTCAAATAGACTTAAAGATTTAAAGTTCAAAGTGAGACTGCGTGTGCGAAATTCGCTCATTCAGGAGTATCTAAGAACTTCAATGACTT
>NW_024033177.1:0-8357 GCF_002237135.1 Teleopsis dalmanni
GGGGCAATACACTGCTGATAGGGTAAGATTGTAGGTAAAGCATTGTATGCACACTGAAGTTGCTTGAAGGAAATTTTCAGCACATGAGTTCACAAAATAGTGTTTTAATCTTCTTCGGACTAAAATTCCCGTACCTCCATGTGCTTTGCCGTCAGGATGATTTGTTTTGTAAAATATATAGTTTGGTATAAAAAAGTAGTTTTTATTAGTTAAGTGAGTTTCAGAGATGAGCATCACATCAACTTCATTTTGGTTTAAAAAATTCAAAATTTCTAATTTATGTTGGCTTATGCCGTTTGCATTCCATGCACATATTTTTATGCTACTCATTACCTGGCTAAAATCGCTGACATCAATTGCGATTGCATTTGTATTATTTGGTTGAACATAGTTTGCATGGTTTGCATGAACTGTGAAAACATCATTTCAAAATTACTGCTTGGAGCTTGTTGTACTGGAGTTTGTTGAACTGGAACTTGTTGTTCCTGCTGGGCATTTAACTTTAATACGTTCGCATATGTGACGCCTTGAATCGCCCTGTTGGAAGAAGAATCATTGGAGACAGTAGTGTTTGTTGAGAACATATTATTTTTGGGGTCCCGGAGGGCTTGTCTTTTGTAGAGTAGACTTTGTTTAAGATGTTTATAGACTTGACACCCTCTGTAATTTGCGGTATGGTTACCATTGCAGTTACTACATTTTACTACCTTTTTATCTTTATTATCTTTTTTGTCACATTCTGAAGTATGGTGAAGTTCACCACACACAACACATACCGGGCGCAGCGTACAATAGGTTTTTGTATGGCCAAACTCCTGGCAGTTGGCGCATTGTACAGGTCCATTCCGTGGGTGAGGGGGTTCCACAGAAACTCTATAGTTTAACAAGTACCTTAATTTGTAGATTGGATGATCTTCATTCTTCTTTAGTTTTGTGGCATTTGGCAGCAGCTCAACCTTATACATTGGTTGTGGAATTTTGTCCCTGTTAATTATATTAATAATTGACTTGGCATGAAATCCTAGCACACCAAGAGCTTCTTTTAACTCATCAGTGTTAACGTTGGGATCGATTCCTTTTATGATCACAGAAACACCCTTACTGCTTTTAAGTTGGTACGTGTACTAGTTCCTATTTTTAGCTTGTAGGTCTCTTACAACATCACGATAGTTTGCTTCGTTGTCTACTTGAATTTTAGTTTCGTGCACATTACCTTTTGTAAGAGGTACAATATAGAAATTTTTATTTCCTACCAGTTGAGCTAAGTACTCAATAAGTACTTTTGAGCTACGCTCGCGCAAATAAATTGGTGGAGGTTTGAGTTTTTCAGTTGTGGGTTTACTGCTAGTACTTGGTTCATTCTCATTAGCCAGCACGGAGAAACGATTGTTTCTGAGTGGAGTTGTTGAGGTTTGATCTTCTTGGAATTTGGTGACTTTGTTCACTTTTGGCTTTTCAGGAGTACGTTTTCTTTTGCTCATTATGTTCACATAGCGATCCATACCTGTCTGCATTGCCTGTTGTTTTATTTTAATTTCATCTTTTCTTTGCCTAGTGTTATTTTTGATGTTTATTGGAGTAGCGTTTGAGCCTGCATTTCCCTTTTGAGTATTTGCATTGGATCCGTTAACGCGGAGTGTTTCATTTTCTTCATTGTATAGGTTTTCAAGCTGCTGTTGAAGCTGGTATATTTGTTGCTGTAAATACTTTGCTTGAGCTAATTTTGGTGTTTCCCTGTTTGGAACACCTGAAGTCGTGTTGGTTAATGGTTCTTTCGAGATGCTTTTTGTTCCATACATTATTGGAACTTGTTCTTCAATTGGTAAAGTGTTCTTTAAATTATCTTTTTTTATTATTATTTAATTTAATTTTATTTGCAATTGCTATTTCACTAGCTATTATTGATACATTTGTTTCAGTTGCTGTTTTATTTAGAGATTTGATTGTAGAATGATCATTTGTTATAGCGTCTTCTGAATTTATCATTATATAGCCATTTAGGCCATTTTCACTAAATAACAGGATGTCGCTGCAGTCGACACTGGCGCCTCACGGAGCTTCATTTTACAAATACTGGTAGAAATAGTGGGACTCCAACAAAAGACACTCAAAACTGCCGTTAAGATGCGAATAGCAGACGATACTTCACACAATCTTACCTGAAAAACTACAGTACCCCTGTAGTGTTAGTTAAAAAGAAAAATGCTGATTAACGTTTTTGCATAGATTATCGACAGCTTAATGCTAATTCTACTAGACGCTAAACCATTGTCACGAATCCACCATATCTTGCTCTGTAAAAGTGTGCTTCCTATAGAATTTGTAGCGCATTTCTTTTAGAATTGGATATAATCCAATAAAGTGTATTATATTTTCTGGCTGGTCTAAATTACACAATGAACAATGTGTTGAATTTACTTGCACATATGGTCTATAATTTAAATTAAGGAGTTCGCCCCGAGTTTTAAAATCTGGCTGATAGTTCCAATAGTATAATCATCTTTAAAATAATTCTGATCGCGTAATTCATACTCCAACCTTTTGTAAGCATGTCTATAATCACTTGCCCTTTCTGTCAATGTAAATTTAGCTCTTTCATTCGCCATAATTTTTGTCAATAAATTTTTTTGCCACGAATGCCATACAAAGCTGACTAAACTACGGCTGACAAAAATAATCAAGTTGCTGTAACAAAAATAAATCCAAAATTACTGGACCTACTAGTGTTAGAACAGTCATTTACGCCCAAACTGTGAAGGGACCCATTCAAAGAACTGACTCACAAATCAACAACGCGTTGTCAATTATCTTAACAAAACTTAATCTACAAGAAGAGGTATTTAAAACCCTCGAACAACGTCTGAGCGTGCTAGAGCACAATATGCAATTTTTAGATAATGACTAATCGTTTGAAACTATTCTTATGGAATGCGAATGGCTTAACAAAACATAAAAATGAACTCGAAGTCGTATTAAATAGCGAAAACATTGATATCGGTCTAATCGCTGAAACTCATGAAACTCGCATAGAACGTTTAAAAACTATACTCTATACCATACTACACATCCCGATAATTGCGCTAGGGGTGGCAGCGCTGTCATAATTAGAAACTCGATAAAACATAACTTACTAGAACATGCGCATTAGTCAGTGATTGCCATTTTTCAACAAAACCTGTCTTCGTATTTGCGAGCAAACTTGCTAGAATTTTAGGGAGTCTATTGTTACTCAGATTCATGACGTGATTTATATATTTAAAATTTAGTTTTAGCGTCTCTATATAGAAAGTTGACAATCCTGTTTCTAAATGTAGCATATAGTTGAGCGTGTTTTGCGGTAACTTAAATATTCTTTTTACGAAGTACCTTTGAAGCATTTCTACTTCGTTATATTCGTCTATTCCCCATACATGTGCTGTATAAAAGAGGATTGATTTTACCGCCGCTTGAAATAATTGAAACTTTACCGAGGTCGCAACCTCATTTTTTCCTAAAATTACTTTCCATGACAAGTTTATTGCATTTCTGGCTTCATTTAACTTTTTACTGAGATGTTCATTGAATTTACCATTATAACTGATCCAAACTCTTAAATATTTGTATTCTCTCACTACTTCTAACGCATCACCATTTAAGTTACAAATTTCATTTTTCATAAGCCTTCTGCAATTCCTCTTGAATATCATAATTTTAGATTTAGAAATATTTATTTTAAGTTTCCATATCATACAGTAGGCATATAATTCATTGATTATAGTTTGCATCTTTAAAAGTGAGTCCGCCATAAGTATTAAATTATCTGCATATAATAGTAATTTAATACATGTTCCATTTATTAGGATACTTTCGGAAAGATAATTGTTTAAATCGTCTATGAATAACGCAAAAAGAAGAGGGATTACCAAGCAACCCTGTTTTACTCCTGTGTTCGAAGAAAACCACTAATAAAGACTGTTTCCGTCCCATACTGCTGCAGTCGTGTTAAAATATAACGCCCTCAGTATGTTTAGCATTTTTGTAGATATACCATAATTACTTAACTTATGAAACATAGCATCTCTGTCGATAGAATCAAATGCGGCTTTAAAGTCTACAAAAAACATGTACAATTTTTTTCCTTTTTCAACGTATAATTTTCTATTATTTGTCAGAATAAAAACATTGTCCACAGTTGAGTAACCTCGCCTGAAGTCTGCTTGGTATTCACCCAACTTTGCAAGCGTTGATGTAATATGCCTGTAAATACTTTTGCTGCCGAATTTAAAAAGGATATTCCTCTATTATTTTTTACGTCATGCGGATCACCTCCTTTAAATAGTGAAAAAACTATTGAATTTTTAAAACATCCCGGTACTTCTGAATTATCGTATATGTAGTTAAAAATCTCTGTAATTCTTGTGATACCTTAAACTTAAGCAAATTTTAAAAATTCTGCTGAAATTCTATCTTCACCAGGCGCTTTATTTTCTTTGCAACGCTCTAAAACCTCTGTTAATTCAACTACCTCGATTTTTTTGTCTAATTCATTGATTTGAATTTTTGTGCTTAAAAGTTTTTCAAAATAAGTACCTAGAACGCCAGAATTAAGATGCACTGACTTACTGAAATTTATGCCATTTACTTTACGTACATTATTCCAAAAGCTTTCGGAGTCTTTTATTGATGATAATGATAAGGTAAGACCATTAGTGTATTGGATTCTTTTATTATAACAAACAGTTCTGTAAACGCTTTTGGCTGTCTTATACTCATTCCAATCAGAAACTAGGCCCTTTTTTGTCGCCATTTTCAAGTTATTAAAACAGTTTCTCCTTGCAATTTCACACTCTTTAGAGAACCAATCTTTATTCCATTTTCTCTTCGTTGGCCCTTGTTGAAATGGACTAGCAGCTTCATTTATTGCTGTATTAAGTGTTGCTATCATTTCATCAGCTGTAGCTTCACACATTACATCACTGTTCAATAATTGGTCAAGATTAATCTGATATAAGTTCAAATATTGTTTTTGAAGCTCCATTGATGCTTATATGGCGTTTACATTGGCCGAAAATGGCTCATTTTGATCAAAAATCGAAAATGAGTATCGAATGGCTCATTCTTGCATATAAAATTTCAAGCGCAAAAATGAGCAATTTTCTCACATTCTGTATGAAAGACGTTCGAATGCATTCCACATATGTTCCAAATGCAAAGGAATCTATTGAACATACCCTAAATGAAAGCTCTTCATGGCATTTTGACAGTTTGAAAAAGCTGTTTTGACATATTTACAAAAAAAGGTAAACAAATGTTTGGTGGTTGCATTTTCTTTAAAACGATGCACCAATTTTTGGAACTTCTACTTCCCAAAAATAAATAAATCGAATCTAGAAACAAGTTTTCAGTTTATATTGTAAGGTTTGAAGGTATATTTAACCTTCCTGTAACATTTTTTTGGCACAGACCAAAAATTAAATCAACAAATGACTCATTCAGAATGAGCCATTTTCAGCCAATGTAAACGCCATATTAAGTAGTAGATTCATATTTTTACAGTAGTTTATATGATTTAATTTAAACGTTACTTCCACGGGTAGATGGTCAGAGTAGATTTTCTCTTGTATACTAAGTTGCTGTATAATATTTAGAAATAAACCTTTTAAAACACAATAATCAATTGTTGACGTTGCTCCACCACGTGCAATTGTTATTTCGCCCTCTAAATCGCCACTAATTCTACCATTCATTATTGTGAGCCCTAGAGCTCTATTAAACAACTCTATTAATTTTTTTTCGTTCCTATCTAGAGTTAGATCTTTTGCATTTCTTTGTAACTTTGCGTTTCCTTGAGGTAATTCTGGAATAAACTCAATAGCTTGTTAATTTCCTATTATTCCATTAAAATCGCCTATAACCATCATATTTATATTGTCTATATCATATAGTGGGTCCCTTAAGTCGGTGAGATCAGCATCCTAATTATTACAATTTATATACACTGGAACAATGTAGGCCTTTTGATCTTCCAATTTTAGCTCAACCACCATAAAATTAGCCATCTTATTAAATTGCGCTATTCCTTTATCATACACTTCTTTCTTAATACCATAGAGCATTCCTCCACTGGCACGTCCCCTGCTGGCTTGTCTTGTTGCAGTCACCCAATGTAAAACATGATTTTTAATTTTATTTTCAATGTAGTCTACTTCATTTTCTAAGAAAGTTTCATACAATAAAAATACATTTAAATAGTAAAAAAATAATTATATATCAGCTTATTTTTAAGACCTGCTACATTATATGATAAGATTTTACAAGTAAATTCTGTTTTTAACTCTACATTATTTTCTATATGAGCATTAATATTTCCATTTTCATTATTTCTGTGTTCACAATATCTTAAATATGCTGAATGTGAAATATTTGGTTTTTAGATTTTTCCAATAAATAGCTATAGCTTAAATCTCAAGTAGCTATTCTATCACCATAAACTTTTTTAAGTACGTCATTAGCTGGCTGCTTATTATTTACTAAAATACCTGCGCTGTTGAAGTACATTTGCCGTATATCTTAATGGAATCATTGCGTACAAATACCTTTTGACCATTGTCCAACGACATGAGCTGCTTTTTCAACTGCAGCTCATAGTAGAGACCTATTCCATTGGCTTGTGTTACCATTCGGCTTATATTCTACACCGGCCATTTGATCAAGTTATAAGAGTAGATTTGGAACCCCATGCTTTCGCGTATCTGGATAATATTATTGTTACAAGAACAAACTGTACGTTATGGGGCATATATTTACATGCAGCACCATTTTATCCCGTTATATCAAAAATTTGCAGACGAATACAATTTTTGTCTTTTGGTGTTTGAACTTAAGAACTCCAAGAAAAAATATATGTATGAAGATAATTCTGCAAGTGCAGTAAAACACAATTTTTATATTAACTTAAACTCTTCGTTTCACTCAGCTTAATACTTAAAGTTCTAAAGTAGTTATACCTACACAACCCTGACGATGTACTTTGATACCCCAAAAATGGTGAGGGCGTGTACAATGTGTGACCACTTTGCCGAATTTATTGCGTTCCTCATGTCAAGTGTGACTACAGCACAGTAGTCCTTCGCACCATCTCTCCATCTAGTGTCTGAGGTGGCCTCCCTTACTATCTTAACAACCATGTCGACTGCGTCAAGAGCGATTTTTCGCGAAGCCGAACTGTCGCTGATTTAATCCATTTGGGCTTTCAAGGACTTCACTCAAATGACGGACTATGATGCTCTCGAAGGTTTTCCCGAGTTCGTCAAGGAGACAAATCGATCTATAACCCGTGTGATCCTTAGAATTCTTTCCTGGTTTCGGTATGAGAATCAGTATTTGTCTCTTCCAGCAACTAGGAAATATTTCTTCCTTTAGGCACAGCGTAAATAGCATGACCAACTTTAAGGGCTAAGACTAGCGCGGCGCTCGAAATACCATCCGGACCCGGAAAAAAATAGCAACGTAGCAGATTTACTTTCACGTATTGAGGAAAGAAGTGGTTACAAACAGATCGATTTTAGCAAGTTAGCTAAGAGCCAGAAAGACGAGACCGAATAAAAAAACCTTTTAACTAAAAATGAGACATCGTTATAACTTAAGTGGATCTGCATGCCAAAACTACGTATTCAATTACATGTGACACTACCTTCAATCATGTGCACAAAGTGTCTTATGGCTTGGTAAATGGCAAGCAATTCTCTGTCATATGTGCTATATTATTTTTGTGTGTCGGTTAGACGCTTTGAATAAAAACCGAAAGTCTATTTCGTATGTTCTGCAATGCTGCACCTACTGCTGAGCACTAGTTCATCTGTGGTTGGATGTGCTAATGTACTTGCATCTGCGAGTGCTTTTTTTTATATGATAAAAGCCGATTCTGCATCTTTTGTCCATTTCAGCTGAGTTTTGTCATTCATTGTTTTGTCATTTGTATTGATTTTTAAAGGTTTCTGCATTTTATTTTGAGTTTCGGCTGCACCAGGTATGAAAAGTAAATAGTGATTAACCGTAGCTTGTTATTGACTGTTGCAATCAATGAACTTAGGTCGAATGGCATGCTACACACTGAATTTTTTGTTTTTGCTTACACTGCCGAGACTGCATGATAGATGCCCATCTTGACCATCAAATACGCCTGCTGTGCGCACTAACCTAGATCGATATATACAACTGAGACTGCAGCCCGAACAGCTGCAGGTAGTCGATCGAGTCACAATTGTTTGATAGCGCCGTCCTTCATTTCGCCGCTAGCCAAATTACGCATTGTTCTAAGTAGCTGAGGATGTTTTAAGTCGCCTAACTGACATTCTTGCACCAAGCGTTGCAGCTTC
>NW_024033178.1:0-8354 GCF_002237135.1 Teleopsis dalmanni
ACACACGGATCAAAAATCAATTGCAGCAATATGTCAAATACAACAAATAACACAGCAACTAAAAAGCCTATCGATGACGAGAAATTCTTAGCAACCGCGACAAAATGTCGCAAACAAATAGAAGCACTTAATGCCGCTAGGCCACGCAGCCAGTTGCTACCAAACGTATCGGAACCATCCAGCAAAAAGAATAAAGTAGAATATGCAAGGAGAATGTCCGTAGCGCCAGGGAGAAATGGTCAACCGACGCCCCGCCAAAAGGCTATAATCTTGTATAAAAAACCAACACCTCGTGTGAAAGCAGTAAAGGGGCCCAGTCACGCTACACCCAAGATGCTACCAAGCGACCGCATGGAAAAAGGAAAAGCCGACGGATGGCGAACAAAGTCAAGCAACGTAAAAGAAGCTGAGACCTCTACCGAGACATCCGGTAACATGCTCAACGAATTAGATATGGCCGCACTAACCGACGAGTTGCAATACAGTGACAATAACCTGATGGACCTGCTTAATCGAATGGAAACACCCGCGCCTGCAGTCATCGACGACGTCTTGCAACAAATTCTAGCAGGACAGGTACAAAACACGGTTCCCAGTACGAAAGAGCCCGATAACGCCATTAGCAACATCGAGGTAGTGATTACAACCGAGCAGCCAAAGTGGCCAGAGGATCTGAAGAATGAGATCCAGCGAGTACTTCAATATCACCGACCCGGACAGCAGACAAAGTTCCGACGCACCATCAATAACAGCATATATCAAGTACGGATCAGCCGTCAGGGACAAGTCGCAGTGAAGATGGTGCCAAACAACCTGATCTAATGGCTCAGTCACCCCCAAAGAAGAGGGGACATATAAAGTAAATTTTATTTTCCTTAAAATATGTATATGCATAAATAAAAATTTACTTTATATATAAATATTTTTTATACGAGATGAATGATGAAATGAAATAAATTGCTAGACATAAGTTATTTTTATACAAAATAATTGTTTATATGAAATGAATTGACTATATTTAAGCTAGAGTTATTTTTAGAATTTATTAAGAATAAAACAAAACAATAGTTGTAAAAATCGTCTGCATAAAAATTATTTAAACAAACAAAACAAAACTAACAAATTATTTACAAAGCCAACAGCGAACACACGCACGCACGATACGCAAAACGAAGCCAACAGCGAACACACGCACGCACAACACGCAAAACGAAGCCAACAGCGAACACACGCACGCACGATACGCAAAACGAAGCCAACAGCGAACACACGCACGCACGACACGCAAAACGAAGCCAACAGCGAACACACGCACACACGACAAGCGAAACGAAGCCAACCGCGAACACACGCACACACGACAAGCAAAACAAAGCTGACAGCGAATTACACGTGTGCGGTTGTGCGTACATCTAAGCAAAGCAAAGTGTCGTATATAAATAGCGGAGATTTTGTATGAAAGATCACTTAGCACCGGCACACCGAAACGAGTAGTACTCTACTCCAGCGCTAAGTCTTTCTTTTTTGAGAAGCCCATGGTGTTTTGACGCTAAGGCTTAATAAATCAGTAGAAGTAGATTTTATAAACGCCATTGATGTTTTGACGTCTTTGGCTAGAACTAATTGCGTAGCTTTGAGAAAAACCCTTTGATGTTTTGACGTCTTTGGGTAAAAATTATTGAGTAGATTTATAAACGCCATTGATGTTTTGACGTCTTTGGCTAAAACTAATTGCGTAGCTTTGAGAAGAACCCTTTGATGTTCTGACGTCTTTGGGCAAAAATTATCGAGTAGAGTCAAGCTTAAAAACTATTGAGTAGTGTCAAGCTTAAAATAAATTATCGAGTAGAGTCAAGATTAAAATAAATTATTAAAGAAATCCTTTTAATAAATAAAGTTTTGTTTAAAATAATAAACGGTCTTTTTAACTTTCCTTGGTTTACCAGCTTCGAACTGGTCAATAAAACAAATTTATTGCAACGACCCGGACCACGACTGAGTCATACCTCAGCAAATTTAAAACGACAAATCCGTGTCGTTACAATTGGCGCCCGAGCAGGGACTCGAGTTCGAAAATAAACCAAACAGGAAAGAAAACCAAGATTAGTGATGTCGGTGGATTTAAAGGTGACCAGTGACCAAGAATCTCGAAGACCTCCTACTCCCAGCAAGTCGTGGTTATACAACCTACGCAAGGAGGAGCTCATCCATTACTTGGACGAAATGGAATTGGGTACAACAGGTTCTGTAGAGGAACTTCGACGCAGGCTGGCGTCATATATTGAGGAAGAGGACTATGATATGGCAAGAAGAGAAATGTTATGGGAGCTCGCACGGAAACACACCAAAACGGTACCAACAGTACAAGAGCCTAGCAACGAGGTGCAGATCATACTCCCACCTATTACACAAACCATGGAGCAAGTGAGGAAGTGGGCCATCAAGTATGATGGTGGCAAGGACCCACTTATGTTTATAGAAAGGATTGAAGAGTTGGCCGACGTATATGGTATTAACGTAAATCTAATGCCACGGACCATGCCAGAGTTATTAAGAGACAAAGCACTGATCTGGTATCGTAACAACAACAGGCAATGGAAACTATGGTCTACATTTAAGGCCGATTTTCTGAAATTTTTCCTACCGGTGCGATACTTCGAAAAGTTAGAGGACGAAATTCGTGCCCGCAAGCAAAAGCAACGTGAGGGGTTCAAAGATTTCGTCATCGTCATGCAGGACCTAATGCGTCATGCCGGCCTCGACATGTGTCAACAACTGGACCGAATTTATCGGAACTCTGGCACGGATTACCAGATGTATATTAAGCGTCGCGACTTCGCAAGCCTGGATGAACTAGTTACGCTGGCCGAAGATTTCGAGATACTTCGTCTGGAACAGGAGAAATCCAACCACCATAAAATTCGCGAAGAGCGTAGCCACATTGTGAAGACCCAGACCGACAAAATAGTCAATCCCAACCTGGCCTGTCGTCGATGTGGGCACTATGGACACCTCGCTAAGAGATGCCAAGGGCGACGGATACTCTTCTGCTGGGTATGTGGATTAAAAAACATACGGACCGTGGACTGCTGCCGAAAATATTCGGGAAACGGCAATCAGGAGCACTCCACCGCAGGGACAGTGACTCCTACCGACCAAAACCCTGCGCACATGACAAACAACCACTCTACCTAAAGGATGCCCAAGTGATGGCCACCGTACATTTAGATACTTATACGCTAGAAGCCACAATAGATACTGGTGCCTCACGAAGTTTCATCAGTCGGACACTTGCACAAAATTTACAACTAAGAACTCGGGAATTTCGGACCACTACTAGAGTTCGAATGGCCGACAACACAACGCGTGATCTTACCTGGGGTGCAGAGGTAGCGTTACGACTAGGAGATGACACCATTCAAACACAGCTATTGGTATTAGACGAAAGTACAGACGACATAATTTTAGGCATGGACTTTTGCCAAGCAATTGGAACCACGATAACTATTGGAGGAGCAAGTATCACCGTAAATGAACTAAAAGTACGAACATTGCAATTACAATCCCCTACACTCCGGTTGACCAAAGGGGAAGAAACTGAGGAAATCAACAAAGGCTTAGCAGAGGAATTGGAGGGTTTCAGTAACATGTCCGGCGTATCAAACATCACTACCCATAAGATAGTGATGAAAGATGATCGCCCCATTAAGCAAAGGTACTACCCCAAAAATCCGGCCATGCAACAGGTCATCAACAACAAGGTTGACGAATTACTACACAAAGGGTGTATAGAGCCGTCGCGAAGTCCCTACAGTTCTCCTGTAGTACTAGTCAAGAAGAAGAATGGCGACTGGCGGTTTTGCATTGACTACCGTCAGCTAAATAACAACTCAGTACCGGACGCCTACCCCCTTCCGCGCATCCACCATATCTTGGACCGGTTACGAAATGCTAAATACATAAGCAGCATCGATCTGAAGGACGGATACTGGCAGATTCCAATGGATCCCAACAGCAAACCATATACTGCCTTCACGGTACCAGGACGGGGACTATTCCAATGGCGCGTGTTGCCATTTGGTTTACACTCAGCCCCTGCCACATTCCAACGGGCTCTGGACCAGGTTATTGGAGCTGACTTAGAGCCACATGCGTTTGCTTATTTAGACGACATTATTGTAACAGGGACCTCATTGCAACATCACTGGACAAATCTGAAAAAAGTATTCCACAGACTAAAAGCTGCAAACTTAAAGATCAACATAGACAAGTGTGAATTCTTTCAGACGGAAACTAAGTACCTAGGCCACGTAGTAAGTGCACAAGGCATCCACACGGACCCGGATAAGGTAGCCGCGATTCAAAACTTGCAACCTCCAAACAACCTCAGACAGCTGCGACAGTTTATCGGCATCGCGTCATGGTATCGACGCTTTGTACCAGACTTTGCTCAGGTAATACACCCGTTAACAAGTATGTTAAAAAAGGGAAAACATTGGAGGTGGAAGGAAGCACAACAAGAGGCATTTACCAGAATCAAAACCCTCCTGACCGAAGCACCCATTCTGACCTGTCCGGACTTCAACAAAAGATTCTGCTTACAAACCGATGCCAGCAACATAGGTCTTGGAGCAGTATTAACGCAGGAAATCGAGGGCCAAGAACGGGTAATAGCGTACGCCAGTAGACATCTCTCCAGTACGGAAATAAATTACTCAGCCACGGAAAAGGAATGCCTTGCCATTGTATGGGCAATACGAAAAATGAGGACCTACTTGGAGGGTTACGAGTTTACGGTAATAACCGACCATCTAGCTCTCAAGTGGCTAAACTCGATTGAAAATCCTACTGGACGAGTGGCGAGATGGGCATTGGAACTCCAACAATACCGCTTTGATGTCCAGTATCGCCGAGGGAAACTCAATGTGGTGGCCGATGCTCTTTCACGTCAACCAACAGAAATACTAAGGCATATCCAAGCAGATTCCAAGAGCAGGCATGAGGACAAATGGTATCAAAAGCGGTTGGAAGAGCTCAAGCGTCATCCACAACAGAATCCCGACTATACTGTTTGTAATAATCAACTGTATAGACATCTGTCCAAGGACACAACAAAGTACCAGGACAACAGTTGGAGGTTATGCGTACCCAAACCCCTGCGGACACGTATAATCCAGGAAAATCATGACAACGTACATGCCGGACACTTTGGGATTCGGAAGACGATCACAAGAGTGCAAAACCAATACTACTGGCCGGGAATGTCGCGAGATATTGCGAGACATGTCAAGGCTTGTGAATCCTGTCAAAAATATAAGCCAAATCTAAATAAACCAGCAGGATTAATGCTATCAACCGTCCCAGACGAACCATTCGCTGTAGTATCCGCTGACTTCATTGGACCCTTACCACGGTCTAAGTCAGGGAATACCATGCTATTGGTAATAGTGGACAAATTCACCAAATGGACGGAACTCATTGCCATGCGTCGCGCCACCAGTGAGAATACCATCAGGGCATTTAGAGAAAGAGTATTGGCAAGATTCGGAGCCCCAAAGATTGTCATCACCGACAACGGGCCACAATTCGTCAGTAATTTGTTTAAAGGATGGCTGGAGAAAATAAATGTGAAACACCAGCTCACTGCACCATACACGCCGCAAGAAAATCCGACGGAACGCACAAATCGGACAGTGAAAACCCTCATGTCTCAACTAGTACAGGAACAACACACCACATGGGACGAACTACTACCGGAGATCATGCTAGCGATCAATACAGCTTCGTCAGACTCCACCAAATACAGCCCAGCATATTTACTTCAGGGGCGCGAACCTAGGTTACCGGCGTCATTCTTTGACGAATGCACCCCTGGAAATGCCGAAGCCTCGCTAACACCAATCACACGAGCACGCAAACTCCAAAGAGTATTCAAAAATGTCAGAGAGAATCTTCGGAGCGCTGCAGATACCCAGGCACACTATTATAACCTACGGAGAAGAAATTGGAAGCCGCAACTCAACCAGATCGTTTGGGTGAAACAACATCACTTGTCTAAGGCTGCAAACGACTTCACCGCTAAACTAGCACCACGATACAATGGTCCATATAAAGTACAAAGTTTTATCTCACCGGTGATAGTACGTCTCACTCCATGCAAAGCAGGAAGACCAATCACAGCCCACATTGCCGATCTTAGAGTGCATAACAGTGACAATATCAAAGAGCAAGAGTAGTAAGGAAAAAAACAACAACCTACGAAATCAGGAAGCACCGTTAAGGAAAAAAAATAACCTTTATCAAGTACCCAAAAATACATCAGTCAGACTTAAACCTCCAAACTATACACACGGATCAAAAATCAATTACAGCAATATGTCAAATACAACAAATAACACAGCAACTAAAAAGCCTATCGATGACGAGAAATTCTTAGCAACCGCGACAAAATGTCGCAAACAAATAGAAGCACTTAATGCCGCTAGGCCACGCAGCCAGTTGTTACCAAACGTATCGGAACCATTCAGCAAAAAGAATAAAGTAGAATATGCAAGGAGAATGTCCGTAGCGCCAGGGAGAAATGGTCAACCGACGCCCCGCCAAAAGGCTATAATCTTGTATAAAAAACCAACACCTCGTGTGAAAGCAGTAAAGGGGCCCAGTCACGCTACACCCAAGATGTTACCAAGCGACCGCATGGAAAAAGGAAAAGCCGACGGATGGCGAACAAAGTCAAGCAACGTAAAAGAAGCTGAGACCCCTACCGAGACATCCGGTAACATGCTCAACGAATTAGATATGGCCGCACTAACCGACGAGTTGCAATACAGTGACAATAACCTGATGGACCTGCTTAATCGAATGGAAACACCCGCGCCTGCAGTCATCGACGACGTCTTGCAACAAATTCTAGCAGGACAGGTACAAAACACGGTTCCCAGTACGAAAGAGCCCGATAACGCCATTAGCAACATCGAGGTAGTGATTACAACCGAGCAGCCAAAGTGGCCAGAGGATCTGAAGAATGAGATCCAGCGAGTACTTCAATATCACCGACCCGGACAGCAGACCAAGTTCCGACGCACCATCAATAACAGCATATATCAAGTACGGATCAGCCGTCAGGGACAAGTCGCAGTGAAGATGGTGCCAAACAACCTGATCTAATGGCTCAGTCACCCCCAAAGAAGAGGGGACATATAAAGTAAATTTTATTTTCCTTAAAATATGTATAGGCATAAATAAAAATTTACTTTATATATTTATATTTTATACGAGATGAATGTTGAAATAAAATAAATCGCTAGACATAAGTTATTTTATAAAAAAATTAATATTTACATGAAATGAATTGCTAGACATAAGTTATTTTTATACAAAATAATTGTTTATATGAATTGACTATATTTAAGCTAGAGTTATTTTTAGAATTTATTAAGAATAAAACAAAACAATAGTTGTAAAAATCGTCTGCATAAAAATTATTTAAACAAACAAAACAAAACTAACAAATTATTTACAAAGCCAACAGCGAACACACGCACGCACGACACGCAAAACGAAGCCAACAGCGAACACACGCACGCACGACACGCAAAACGAAGCCAACAGCGAACACACGCACGCACGACACGCAAAGCGAAGCTAACAGCGAACACACGCACACACGACAAGCATAACAAAGCTGACAGCGAATTACACTTGTGCGGTTGTGCGTACATCTAAGCAAAGCAAAGTGTCGTATATAAATAGCGGAGATTTTGTATGAAAGATCACTTAGCACCGGCACACCGAAACGAGTAGTACTCTACTCCAGCGCTAAGTCTTTCTTTTTTGAGAAGCCCATGGTGTTTTGACGCTAAGGCTTAATAAATCAGTAGAAGTAGATTTTATAAACGCCATTGATGTTTTGACGTCTTTGGCTAGAACTAATTGCGTAGCTTTGAAAAAAAAACCCTTTGATGTTTTGACGTCTTTGGGTAAAAATTATTGAGTAGATTTATAAACGCCATTGATGTTTTGACGTCTTTGGCTAAAACTAATTGCGTAGCTTTGAGAAGAACCCTTTGATGTTCTGACGTCTTTGGGCAAAAATTATCGAGTAGAGTCAAGCTTAAAAACTATTGAGTAGAGTCAAGCTTAAAATAAATTATCGAGTAGAGTCAAGATTAAAATAAATTATTAAAGAAATCCTTTTAATAAATAAAGTTTTGTTTAAAATAATAAACGGTCTTTTTAACTTTCCTTGGTTTACCAGCTTCGAACTGGTCAATAAAACAAATTTATTGCAACGACCCGGACCACGACTGAGTCATACCTCAGCAAATTTAAAACGACAAATCCGTGTCGTTACA